>NC_087549.1:36163622-36334720 GCF_036250125.1 Pseudopipra pipra | reverse complement strand
TCCTAATAAAACTGTCCTCTTACATCTGTCACTAGACTGGTCACTTCGAGTTTCTCTGAGGGAACCGGTGGTGCTGCTATTAATGCCTTTGGTCAGATTTTCTTTTGGGCTGGGAGGAGGAAAGGTTCCCTGTTGCAACAAACTACTGATAATTTCTAATATTTTTCTCCTGGGTTTTCTCTAACTAAGCTAAGGGATGTTAAGGTTAGAAGACTGAATGTGGTTAATATGGAACAAAAAGGAATTGGCAAGTTCCCTCAAAGGGTCTAGAGGAATGGATATACGGGTAACAAAAGTAAAAGATAACTAATGAGCTTTTACCCTCATTAGATTAGGTATGAAAGTTATAATTTAAGATGATTAGAATTATCCTGCTGATATAAATGGGATGAGACATTTTGTCTTGTATATAGTGCATGGTAAGCATGACTTGAACTCATGAATAAGTTTCGAAATATATGAGAATTGATATTAATAATTAGTATTTCTATTTTTTATTGACACAGTACCTAGGAGGCTTGGTTACTTACCAGGAAACCAGTGAGGGAAACAGCAAAAAATTTGACCTTGCCATGAAATCCTTAAAGGCTAAGAGGTAACATGGGCCATAAGTTGTCAAAAAGTGGTGTGAGTGAGAGGGACATGGGAACAGAGGATAATCAAGACACTAGTGGCACACTAGGCAGTTATATCAGTCAGCACAACCCGTCTCCCAGCTACCTTTTATTTCAGTGTGGCAGTAAAAGAGTGCTTAAAGGAGGGCAATTTATGAGGATTTTCTGTTTGTGCGAAGAACATTCCAAGTGTGTTAAAAAGAGGGAGAATCAGGAAGAGAGAAAGCATGAAAACCTTTGAAAAATTTATTAATTTGGTGCTGAAGACCATCACCATGTCTTGATTGGAAGAAACAGTGTATGCACTTTTATTGAATGAAAAGTGACAGGGTGGCCAGGGCACAGGCTGTGAAAGACTTGAGAGGAAATTGAAGAAAGTCATGAATGATGCCATAGAGAAAGGGGAACTGGTGCAGGGATGAGGGAAAAGAAAAAAAAAGAGAAAGAAAAGAAAGAAGGACACAGCCTCTCTGTTGCTGAAGACAGGATGAGACTGAATAGCACAAAAGAATAAAGTGGGAGACGAAGTTGTCTGGCTGCGAAGTTAAAACTTGAGTGATGTCCATTAGGAAGCATAATAACCTGTAGCATGTGGTGGAAAGATATTTAACTGGACTTAGAGAAACAAGAGAAAATGTTATATAGGCAATAATCTTTTATCATCTGACAGATGGACTGGATGGCTGAGATCTTTTCCACCTCTTGATAGTGCATGGTACTTGTACAATCTTTACTTTAAGGCAGTGCATTTATACTGTTAAAATGTGTAAGTATACACTGACTTGTCAAAAGACAGTGTAGCATAAACATATTAAAAAGCTTTGCATATGAGAGGAATTTCCAACCTGTTTGCACGTCTATTCATGGCTAGGTTTTGCAAATGAAGATTTGGGAAGGGCTCTACCCACGTTTGTTACAAGCGCGCCGGTGGCTAAAGAGGCCAATACGAGATAGACAAGTCCAGTTGCAAAAGGCACAACAGAAAGACTCCTTAGGTGGTATTGGCAAGACACAATTCTTTCTGCATTGTCTTTTCTCCTTGAGAGTGATCCTACATGCTTTCTCAAAAGCATCAGCAGCCTTAAAGATAGTGTGTCTCCAGACCTCCCATTGGAGGCCAGAGTAGACCAGTTATGTTGATCAATATGGCCAAGGCTGAGATGTTGTTTCAGGGAGTATCTTTTCTTCAGGGCTCCTCTCTTGCGGCAGCCGGTGGCAAGTTCACCATAAAGCAAGATCTAAGGGAGGCAGTGGTCCTTCATCCTTGAGATGTGCCCTGCCCAGTGCAGCTGTGTTCTCAGCAACATGGCCTCAATACTTTGACTGCTGCTTGTTCTAGAACAGATGTGTTGGTCACATAATCTGACCAGTGGATGTTTAGGATTGCATGGAGACAGCGTTGATGGAAGCGTTCTAGGAGACGCAGGTGGTGGCGGTAAATGACCCATGATTTGGATCCATATAAAAGTGTGTGTATATACACTCATATATGCATAATTGAATCCCTCTGTTCTGCAAGAAGTAGATGTTTCCATTGTATTAAAACCAGGTTTCATTTGCAATATTGATATGAAACTTGAGATAAATCTAAAATCCAGTATTTTTTGTGTGCTATGCTATTAAAAGACAATGATTGTTAAAAATCCTACCTGAAAACCATATTTGCTAGTATGTTTGCTTACAACTGTATACTTATCAGACTTAAATCTCAGTTTCAAAGGCTTGATCAGGTGAAAGTATAAAATATGTTTATGTTTTAAAATAAATGATATATAGAACTAATGAAGACAGCATTTCTTCCATCTATACTGCAGACCCTTTACCTGCAGTGCAGATTTCTAATGCATAGCTTATGTTCCACTAGCAACAGAGATCTGCTTTTTAGCTCATAGATGACAATTCTGACTGCAGTCTTGTGATTTATTCAAACTTTAGGAGAGCTTACTTCCCGAGGGTGTACAACCACCGTTGATGTAAATACACTGTGTACATAAGGAAAAATGAATGGACGGCTGAGCACAGAGACTTGGACACATACACATTCTTGATATTGCCTTAGATAGGCAGAGTGTGACTTCACTGAGCTATGTCTGATTTTTGTTGAGTACTAAAAATAGAAACTTTTTTACTTGCATCACTCACGCTGTACTGTGTCACCACACTGGGAACTCCCTCTATAATGGCTTTCTAAATGTGGTATATTCATAGTGATGTAACATTTAATAAATTGCTATTCAAGTATATTTCTGAACACCATATTTTTTATGGAAGATGGGGAAAATATATTGCATTAAAGCAGGTAATTGTTAGAGCTTCCCAAGCTGGGAAATGAATTACAGTAAGAAAGCATTTGTTCCCTCCAAGGAAACAATGCATTACACTATGCAGTAGGTCACTAAGGAGGATTTTGATGACGTAGAACTTTTAATTGAAAGAAAGCATTGATGACCAAGACCATGAGCTTCAGCAAGACTGACTAATCCAAACATCCCCTAGGTTCATTGTACATCAGTAGATAGCATAGTCTTGGTGTGCACAGGTTGGACTATTATGTTTTTCTCAAGAATTTTACTCCCCCAGCCAAAAAAATTTCTTCATTAACAGACTTGTAAGGCAATTTTCATAGGGTGCTGAGCCTGCATTCTGTTTACTACAGAGAGATGTTTTCATGCTTCTTGGTTTTCATGAATGTTTCTTAAAATGTCTCGCTAAAAAACAATTGCAAGGTACACCCAGTAAAAAAGATAACATAAATCAAGTATAAATAGTGAATGAGAAGAGTACTGATGTCTTGCCACCACTTGATAAAACCAGAGCATTTTAATTGATATGTTCACTGTATCATTCACTCTTGTGGTGCTCCTTGATATTTCAAGCTTAGGTATTTGAATCTCAAATATTTAATGGACCTGGCCTACTGTTTTGTGTTGATCCACCTTACTCCAAGTCAGCAGTGATGTTCTTTACTCCCTCCCTGTAAAATGAAAAGAAATCAAATCAAAGTGTCCTCAACTTGTTGATTCAAAGCCATTTCATATATCAGATGAAATTCTATCAGTATAGAAAAATAGGTTAACAGTCTTTTTCACAGTCTTTCTTCTGCAAACTGAATTGAAATGACCTGGCTTAAAGTAACCTGGATCTGAATCATAAAAGCAATATGCTTCCACAGTGGAAAATCCAGAATTTATCACTCATGTATATTTCATCTGCACTTGGCTTTATTATTCTTAACTGCTAAAGTATAAAAGCTCATGGCACTACTAGGATCTCTGAGACCTGTTTGGTGAGTAAATTTGTGGTAAGGCAAATTCAGGACTTAGGAGCTGAATTTTCAATACCCTCCAATTTAGAAAGAATGTGGCTTCTGAAGGAAAGAAATGTTATCCTTTTTGTTTCCAGTTTGCTGCATAGTTTGAGCTTTATCTTTACTCCTTCTCCTTTGATTCCTGGTGAAAATGGAAAAAAATGTGTTTTCTTAGTCTGAAGGAGAATCTTCTGAAATTCTGAAGTCCTTTAGATCTTCCACACTTATGGGGAGATATTGAGATATCATGATGCAGCCTGTCCCATGAGAGGTTGTTTACCTGATCTTTTCTGCTTGCCTAGGACAGTGAATTCATAAATAGTCTCAATCCTTATCTGGTTCAGGATTTTAATCTGTATACTCATTTCACTTTATAATCCTACTGTTGCATTTGAGATACTGCTTAAACGTTAATTTTAGTAGGGGAAAAAAGGAATTGTAGCATTCCACTATTAGCTATTTTTGAAAAACCTATAGGTTGCCATAATCTCAAGGTTAAACATCTTGAAACAGTTGACCAGAAATATTACCCAAAAATAATTTAAGTGCATTTACAAAACTGAATCTATCTGGACACAATCAGAAGTCTGCCAAAAACACTAGTCCTTGTAAGAGAGAGGAAGCTAAGTTACGAAAACTAAGCTTTGCCTAAGATTGCCTATTTCTACCTATTGTTACAGTAATATTTTAAAAATATTTCTGAATTGTGTAGGTAGTGTATTTAATATGCAATCCAGAGTAAATCTGAAATTAGAGCGGTGTACTAGCAATTGACAAAGCTCTTCTAAGAAGTCAAAATAAGCTTAAGAAAAAAATCAGAGCACACTGTAGTAAAAGTTGGACCCCAGTCAGTGCCAGACTGCCAACTGTTAATAAATTATGTCTTTGGTCTGTCATATTTGAGATGTTGAACAGTAAGAGTGTTCATATGCTGCTATTTGATGCTGAAGACTCATTTTTAAAGACAGGTTCTCTATTAAAAAGTTTCTTCTCTTTTTGTCTTACTTCATGCTTAACCAAATGGACATATGTCTTTCAACACAGTTCTCCTGGACCATTAGCATGAATAAGCCAGGTTCTCTATAAACTTGTGGTGGCTGAGAAGTTTGAAAAGTAACTGGAAGAAGTGGTGACTTATTTCAGCACCTATTGAAAGAATATTTTGGCTTTTATAACCCACATGTAGCTGCATTATGAAGCTCTTTGATATTCTCACGAGAATTCAAAGGTACATCTATTGATTTAATCAGAGAGTAGCAAATATATAGAGGAAAATCACAAAATAATTTTTCTATTTGTTGATGCAGAGAAAGTCTTTACTTCTTTAGTCTTAACTGAAGGCATTTTTAAGAAATTTTTGTCATGCAGCGTGGAAAGAAAGAAGACAGAGATTTTTATCAGTATCGTTTTCAGCACCATAAAGTAATTGGAAAATAGTCAAGAATGAAATCAGTGTCTTTCCATATAGTTACCACAATTTGAAAGGACTATGAGAAAACATTAGTCAGAAGAGACTGAGCCATAAAGTCAATCTGAAAGTTGAATAGAAATTGAGTTAGAAGATATAGATCTAAAAATTTCCAGATGTCGTCATGGTTAGTGTCACTGAACAGGTATTCCTAATGTTGCTTCCATTTCAAGTAAGAATTTGTAAGATCTCAGTTTTCTGCTTCTCCATGTAAAATTATGCTTGCATATATGTTCTGAGGAATATTAGGATATTCATGTGTGTATGTTTTAAGTTGTTCCCTGCCTAGAGTCTTGTACCAAGTCTCTTGGAAGATGAAGCTGGCGTCTGTTGAGTACTGATAGCTCTTTTCCTACACAACAAAATTTTCTACTTTCCCTCCATGCCTTTCATCAGCAGTTTGGACCACCAGCACTCAGTTGTAGGCACTACTCTCTTCCTGATAATTCTGTGCTGTATAACATGACCTGCTAATGGCTATTCATCACTCTTAGTGAATGAAACCTCCAATTGTCATGTCATGTGTTTCTAGACAGCAAAAAAACCATCAGACTATCTGAAGTGACTAGTCTATCTGCAAGGACCAAAGTTAGACGATGAAGGAAAAAAAAGGAGCATTTTACTGGCAAAAATTTATTGTCGTATAGCTTTATAAAGCAATAAGACAAGAATCAAAACATCACTACTGTATACCTGCAATAACAGCTGGCCTAAGAAGAAAATGCTTTGGAATTAAAGGTGTGGTTTGAAAGTCACAGTAGGTGTGCCTCATGATTCAGAAAACCATTCTACAGGTAAAAAAATTTCATAAATATTCCTACACTACCGTAGGACTAGTGGACTGCCTTATCTTTAAGCCAAAGTGGGGAAACATGCTATATCCACCAACTTGCAGGAGCTGATACCATGGGACTCTTGCAGCATAATCCAATATAATATGTTTCTTCCAACATTGGCTAAATATAAGGCACTGACTACCCTCTGTGTTTCTGTATCCTGATCCATTTTACTTGAATAAGTAGACCAGCTCTTATTTCCCAGTTTGAGACGATCTTGACAATAGGGGGTTTTTTATTGGTAAATAACATTCTTCGAAAAGGTGAATTATGGCAAAATTGCTTTTAAGACTATGAGGAGGGACTGATATTTGTGAAACCTAGACCACTCTTGATGATGCTCTGGCTGCCACAGAGATCGAAAGTAGGTGTCTGGGCCTTGCTTTCATGTTTGCAACAAACATTTTTTGAAAGAGATATTGACTTTCAAGTGAGTTTTATCCTCTATACTTTTCAGCATTTTTCTTTGAGAATAAGTTAGCTCAAGTGTTAGACTTGTACATGAAATACCAATTAAACCATGCACACATGTCAAGCCATAGCTTTTTGCTTGTCCTTAAATATGGGAAGACTTTTAGCTTTGGATAAGGCATTTTTAAAACTTCCCTAAAATAGCATAAAAACTAATCCGTGTTTTTAGGGCAAGTACAGTCAAATAAATAAACAAACTCCATCAATATTCAGTATACCTTTAGACTTGCTTTAAAGGAATTAGGTTTTCCGTATCCCTTGCAACTTATAGTTGATATTATCCATAAACCTACAGTGCTACATTGCAAAATATACCTCGGGTCTCTTATAATTCTGACATAGTGTCCACTTTTTAGTCTTCCCACAATACTTGAATCTTAAAAGTGATGAAAAAGAAGCACATTCTTGTGTGACAATATCTGATGTAAAGTACAGCATGCTTTATGCTGCTACCATGTCCTTAAAAATTTATCATATATTGTCCCACCAGGAGACGCCTGATTACTGGGACAATAGTTTCATTTTAAAGCATCCCCTTTGGCAGCCAAGGAACGGACAAACAACTAACTGACAGCAGCACAGCATTTAAGTCATGGCTCTGGTGCAGAATTGAATATAGAAGAGAAGGAATGACTAGCTATTGAACTGCAGTAGAGAAATGATTTGTGTTGCCTGCTGTTATATAAAGTCTACTATGCACAATAAGAGCTGTTTAGTTCCCTCCAATTTGAGGTTTACAACTCTCCACAGTGTTGGTGGAACATAACGTACTGGCAAGTTTATTCTTTCTTATAGCTTGGGCAATTATTTGGCATTGATTTTCTTAAAGTTTTGTCTTGCATGTCAGCTTTCTGTTGGCAAACTTTGCAGAAGAGTTTGAGCGAGTCAGTAAGATGTGAGAATAGAGATGAGATCAGTACTTGGCTCATGCTTTCATTTTACAAGACAGAAATATTAAAAATGGAGTTTTCAACCCTCCTCTTTAGACACACACCACAGATAGAGGGATGGACCTGTATTTGATTTATTTGATTTGATTTTGTTCCCTGATAAATCTCACACTTCTTAATATTTCCATCTACTCTGCTTATAATAATCAAAATACTCTGAATTGGCTCCACATGATGAGACTGCTTTCTCATTTGCATTTTTTAAACGGTGACTCTGCACTGATTCAAAGCCAGTTGACCAGTTATACTGAAGTGATATAACAGCATTGGTTATGCCGAATTAAAACAAAAAAGCCTAATTATATGTGATTTAGCTGAGTACTTTATGAGGTATTTTCAACCATATAAAAAACGTATAAGGTACCACTGTCCAGATTTGGTTGCAGTTTCCTGCCTCTTTGCACACGTAATGTGCAAGGCTGTGATGAATCTTAAACTATTGCTTTCACACTGTTTTATTTTGTGATGACTGTAACTGAAATCATTTGCTGGTAATCCTGCTTTCTAACGAAAACAGTTCAGGAAGAGCTATTTATGATATTATGCAAATCAAGAACACACTTTTGTTAAATTGGCCTAAAGTAGAAAATAAAGATCACCCCCTTAAATTCTGATAATGTTATTCTTACTAGATATTTTTATTCATAGGCAGGTAGGAAGAATACTTCCATGGCCTTTAAAAAGTATTTCTAAGAAGTCAAAAATACTCTAAGTGAGCATTTTTGTCTTCTCTTAGGTATGCATTACCCTCCTTATAAGTTCATCTTTAAAACTAGGGTGTATAAATTTAGACACATGACACATAAAGCTATGTTTAATGTAGTATTTAAAGTTGGCAGACATACAGACACCTGAATTTTAGGCACGACATTTGAGAATTCTTCCTTCTATCTATAGATACAATAACTCCTGAGGATGTTAATGGAGCTGTACCTGGGCTTCTCAAGAGAACCACACTGCCCTTCTTTATTGTGGTCCAATCTTGGCTTCTCAGGTGAATTCAGAAAGCCTAGGCTCAACACGCTTTTTGTAATGAGCCTAGTGGGCAAAGTAATATGATTTGAACTCATGGGGCATTCCTGACAGAGTTCAAATCTCTTATAGCGTCTTTACTTTCTTTTAAGTCAGTTGGAAAACTGAATAGATCACGTGAAAGTGGGCTTTATAGTTTAGTATACGTGTGTGTTACACCAAACAGAGGTGCAGGGAGAAGAAGAGAGAAGCACCTGCTCTCCTGGGGAGGGAGTTTCAAACATGTACTCGTGAATATAGTCCATTCCTGTAACAACACTTACCTCAGTGCATAACAATTGCTCACACAAATATGACTGTGGGGATGACCCAGTTTCTTATTTTAGGGCAATTGTCATTGGATATTTGGGACTGTGTCATACTAAAGGTCCTTTCAGCTGGGTCAGCCTCTGAGCTGATGTGATATATGTGAATACCATGTAGAAAGACTTATTTCAAGTCACCTCCTTGAAAACTCCCAACAAGATGGCCAGGTGAGATGGTACCAGTAGCTCACAAAACAACTTTGCAGTAAGGGGTCATAAGAAGTGGTTGCTGCTTTCTGATTGCCTAAGTTTGGTCATGACCTCCATGCGAATCACCTTATGCAGCTATGTCTGCCTCCTATGCTTCCGGCATGACCTTAGAAGCGTTGTTATTGCGTAGTCTTGCAGTCATATACAATTAATACACTGAGAAACCGGAGTTAACAAAAATGATCAGGATGAGACATCTTGATCCATTAGGAGTTGGACTCGGGACCAGTTTTAAGATGACTTCCTTCAAGTTAATGAGTTAGGGACAACCCTCAAAACTCAAACTGCTTGACCTCCCTCTGCGGCTTATGCCAAAGTCAGATAGAAGAGGCTTGTGACCTATTTACATGACATAGAAAAAGAGTATAGCAAGTTCTTTCAGAATTCAAAAACAGAACTAGGAGATGGTGACAGGTAATTGAGCCTCCTTCACAAAGCATTTTCCCTTGTGAAAACTTTTGTGGATTTTTCCTTGCCTCTCCCTTTCTCTGTGTATATGGTGTTCCTCAGAGAGGTGGTGAAGAGAAGGTACATCCTTAGAGGGATGGAAAAAATTTTCAGAGTTTTCAGAGCATAAAAAGTGCTCAAATCCCATAGCTTCTCTGTAGAAAACAGTTGTGCAATTCTCTTGGTATATTTGGAAAGCCTGTCTGTCTACTTTTAGCAACAGACTCATAGCTTTCCAGTGTAGATTTTCCCTTTAACAAGCCTAATTTATAGTCTTATCTCAGTGTCTCCAAAAAGACCAATTTCTGCTTGAAAAGTGTGGCTCAATGATCAGACTGAACATTCATTTATCAGTAATAAATTTAGATTAGGAGGGGAAAAAAATTCTAGTTGTCTTTCAAATAGCATACCGCAGGCAAGAAATGTAAATTCCTTTAAGATAGATTTTAGAAAGTTTATGAAAGAAATTATATAGTCATGCAGACAACTGCAAAGCAAGAACAAATATAAACAAAACCCCAAGGGTGTGACTTACCTGAGTCCCAGATGACACTTTACTAACATTGGTGAATGACTAGAAAATTATTATTCGCAAAGCAGATTTGCTTTCATTTTCATATTATCCAGATATTTTGTATGTTGTTTTGTGTTGAAGATCTATAATATATAGAGCCAGATTTGTTCTTATTCCCCTTTGTCTACTGAAAAGATATGCCTAAAAGTCAATCCACAGGTAAGTATGGAACCAAGAGATTTATGGATTTTTTTCTCCCAGTGATTTTCTTCATTCTGACCTTTTACTTGGTAGCAATTTGGCTTATTGTTTCTTCAGGGCACTGTAGATCTTCCAGACATCATAGATCTGCTGATCTTTTTTTTCTGGCACCATTCAAATTGCCAGAGATTCTTTGCTCATCTCTCTGTGTACAATCCCATTGAACTAAGCCATATTTGTCTTTTATTATCTTATCTTTTCCCATCTCATTATAGGGTAAATCCAAGTTTATGAGGAAACAACTATTCTCTTCACACTGGCAAGATATGACCTTGCTGTCTGTAGCTGATCCAGTTTTGGTGAAGTCGTTTCATATCAACACTGAGGCAGCTGCAGTTACTTACGAAATCTAGTGACTGTTTTAACTGGATGGATACTACCGTTAACACAGAAACAGAATCATTTTCAAATTTTTGGTTTTGAGTTATTAAAGAGAGTATGTCAGGAAAAATCCCAACGATAATTATCTCATTTATACGCCTCAGCAACAATCCTTTACCCAATATGAAGCGACTGCAGTGACCAGTCAGGCCAGTGAGAGCAGCTCACTTAGACTGGAAGCAACTTCTGTTTCACTGCAGCACAGCCATCTTAAGAACTACATAAAGGTCAGCTGCACAGTTTAGAGGGTATATCTACTGCTGACTTCCCTTTGAGACAATAAAAACAAACCAGCAAAGAATAAAATTTTTAGCAACTTATCTGCTCTTTAAATAATAATAACTGTCTTCTATGCAAGACATAAATACATGTGCATTTGTGTATACTGTGCCTGAGTATGCCTGTGTGCCAATTGCTTAGTGCTTTGGTCCTTTCCAGCTGGTGTGTAATGGACAATGTCTCATGTTTCTGTTAAACTCTGATCCTGGACTTCTGATGAAAAATCATCAGAGAAAGCACTAGAGAAAGAGCCATAGGCTATATTTCATCCAACTCATGGAATTCTACAAGGTAGTAAATTCTTGTCACTGACATCCATTTTTTTCTTGTTTAAATATGTTGCATAGTATGAGCACAGTGTCTTATTTAAATAGAGACTAAAAGCCAACAGTCAGCATTGGTATTCTGCTACACCACCTCACTGCAGGTGTTCTTCTGACGCATGATTGCACAAGCAAAACACGTTCCTCGGGATTTACACCGGTCTGCTGCCTCAATTACACAGCACTGGTGCAGGCTCAGTCCCAGCTCCGGTGGCTCAGGTCCTGCTGGGGAAAGAAAGGAGTCTGGTGGCCATGCACCCTCACTGGATTCGAGATCTACTCTGCCCTTCCCATGCGTGATTTGATGGCACAGGTGGGGAGGAAGAGTATGGCAGTGTGGGAGCCTGGGAAATGGAGGCAGACCACCAAAAGGCATCCTCTGCGCTGTCGATCTCCAAGATGGAGAGGGAGGATAGTTAACCTCTTCCTGAGAGGAGGGCCAGCTCCATATGCAACTCAGTGAATACTACATTTCATATTGCAGGCACTTGTAGATCCTGCTGCCCCAACAGCATTGGCAGTGTAGGGGTTACCATTTCATGCACATCCTGGCAGTGTCTTCAGATGACATTTCATAGAATCATAGAATAGTTTGGGTTGGAAGGGACCATTTAGTTCCAACCGCCCTGCCATGGGCAGGGACATCTTCCGTTAGGCCAAGTTTCCCAGAGCGCCATTCAACATGGCTTTGAACACTCCCAGGGATGGGACATCCACAACTTCTCTGGGCAACTTGTTCCAGTGTCTCACCACCCTCATAGGGACGAATTTCTTCCTAATATATAATCCAAACCTACCCCATTTCAATTTAAACCCACTGCCCCTTGTCCTATCACTACATACATTGAAAAAGACCCCCTCCAGCCCTCTTGTAGGTCCCCTTTAGGTACTGGCAGGCTGCCCTAAGTTCTCCCCAGAGCCTTCTCTTCTCCAGGCTGAACAACCCTAACTATCCCAACCTTCCCTCATAGGAGAGGTGCCAGACCTCTGATTGTCTTTGGGGCCATCCTCTGGACTTGTTCCAACAGGTCCCCATCCTTCTCGTGTTGGGGGCCCCAGAGCTGGATGCAGTGCTCCATGTGGGGTCTCACCAGAGCAGAGTGAAGGGGCAGAACCACCTCCCTTGAAAACCTCAACATGAATCACACCCCCTGACTTTATTTTGACTACAATGCAAGTGTGCCAGGGCACTCTGGGCACTGTGGTCTCCCTCAGGAGCAGTGAGGGTCCCCCAGGGCAGCAGAGCTGGCAGTTCATCCTATTTCATCCCAGCCAGGAACTGGGCAGTTTGAGGGCACCAGGAGGCCCAGCCCTGGGGACAAGACACCTCCATGGGGATAGGCTGACGCTGGGACAGGATGTTGGTCTGTGTGTGGGGGTCAGGATCAGGCCCAATGAGGATAACCAGGATCAGAAATGCCCATGATGTGCAGGCAGGGCCATGGGAATGAGGAAAGTACACACAAGCTGAAGTACTCATAGATGAGCCCCCAGTTACAGTTTGGGGATATGTGTGGTAAATCAGGCTGAGCAATGTCCTTCACAAAACTGCCTTGGGGTCCAGGGCAGGGATTTTCCTGGGGGGCTTGATAGCTGCAGTTTTGACGTTGGACTCTTGTTGCGAAGGGTTGACTGGCTGCCAAGGGCCCTGACGAGAACTCTGTCCCACTTCAGGAACTAAATGTGGCACTCGAAGCTCTGAGACCTCCCAGATACCCTGTGCCTTGATACTGGCTGTGAAACAAATGTATCTGGAGCATAAAGATCCACCTATGGTAAATACCGTGTCCTTTGGTATTACTATTTGCCATTACCTTAATTCCTGTATTTCTGTTTAAACTGTTCTTGCAGATGGGAATAAGTAGATAAAATAATTTTCTTTTGTTTGCAATGATATACTTGCAATGTGCGTCATTGCAATGTAAGGAAGGACAGTGCAACACGTATAGTGATATCAGATAAAGTAATACAAAAGTAAACATGCATCTTTTTAAGAGAAAAGGTCATTATAGATTTTTTTCTTTTTCAAAAAAAGGAATTGAAATTATTTTTCATTTCCTTCAAACCGCCGTGACCCCTTTATTGCTCTCACTGAATTTTAGCCCATTATAGATTTACTCTGATTGTCCTTTGTGGCTATACTGCATTCATCCAAGCTATTAATTTGATTCTTTGTAAGGCAAGATAGAAACAGAGCTTTCATGTCCTTCTGGCGTTCTTAAACTCAATCATATTTAAGATGCATAATTATGCTGTTTTAGGAACTTAGTGTTCCACTGTTCTCCACATTCTGAGCTACCTCTGCCAAAATCTCTGTGCATGAAAATATAAGAAAGATTTTAAAAGTTGGTAAAGTTCTAAAACAAAAACAAAAGCGAGAAATGTGGAATTTCACAGCAAAGAAAAGCAGAGGGACATTCATATACATTTTCCCAAACCTGAGTCCCTACATAAAAGCATTTTGTCATCACTTTGTCATTGTAACAATGAGCTTTTGGAACTACCAGGAAAAAAATAGAAATGAATAATCTTGTGATAAGGCACAGTCTATAAAATTTTAGTTTTGTTTGGGTCAGAAGAGTTATTTATATTTTGTTCTTGTTTATATGCTTTTTTCTTTGACACTTTTTTTTTTCCTTTTAACAAATAATCTCTATCGCTGCTCCCATCTAGGCTGATAATCTGAAATAGATAATTTATTCCAAGAATTAGATAGCAAAGTCTTTACAAGCAAACTGCTATTTCCTTAAACTAACCTTTTGCACATATTTATTAAATTGAAATAATTCTGAATTTTTTATTCTCTTATGTCATGGTGAACACTTGATGTCTGTCATGCATTGCTTAACTTTTGGTGTTCAGCTCCATCTCACAATACTCTTTCTGTAACCCTGGCTGAGCATGCAAAACCATTCCAACCCAAATACTTGCCTGAGCAAATTTAAAATTTAAGAGAATATATATAGTCCCCTATGAAGTGCTGAAATTAAGCTTCTGTGAGCAGCTGTACCAGCAAAGACCTTAAGTGCTTCATCAAGCCTTGCCAATACAGTCCACTGTACAAGGAACAAATGTGCAGAAGGTATGAAGGATGGACAGAATAAACCAAGCCAGTCTGCCAATAAATATCCCTGTATAACGTCTACATGTTTCATTCTTCTCTGCTTTCTCACACATGCTCAGTGGAGAAGCTGGGAAATTAACTGTCATCATTTCTGCAAGACTGGCTTTGCCTGAGAAGGGAAAACACCAAAGCTACTGAGCAAGCCTTCCTCACTTTTTCTTTTTAAATCATTCTTTAATTAAATGCATTTTGAAGGAAAAAAAATTCCTTACATCCCTGAATTGAATGTTTGAGCACTATTAGGAATGTCCTTGCAAATGCGAAATTCTTTAAAAGCACCCATAACCACAAACAGTCAAAGAGGAAATCCTGGCAGTGCAGGTTGGGTGCTGGGCTTAGTGGGCTATAATTTCTCTAAAGTTAGTCTAGTCAGAGCCCTAAATATTCTGTTTGGCAAAGATTTTTGTATTTGTGCTTAAAGTCAGAGTGTAGTCATATTTCTTTTAAAATTTCATCCCCAGATTCTTTCATCTGACAAATCATCTGCTGAAGGCAGAGAGAACAGGATGTCCTGAGCTGGGGGCACAGTCCTCTGACAGGCTGCTCTGGCTCCAGGGAAGTCAGAGGGCAGGAAGAGTCCTCTTAACTTTGATGTGTTTTGGACGTGGTTAGTCATGTTTACATCTATTGAACCAAATCATTTCTTGTGGCATGGCTGATCAAATTATTGGTGATCAGCAATCAGGCTGCAGGAGGTGAACTAAGGACACACTTTATCCTGACCCATTTAAAGGAGTGCCAACATTACTGATTTATTAAAGCAGAGGAAAAATACAGTCTCTTTAAAACTAGCATGTCTATTTCTAAATTCTTAGCAGCAGTACAGCAGCCTGCAAAGAGATGGTAGGACTGTTGCTGCAGGAAATGTAAGCCGCAATAAAAAGAACACATCAGTAATTTCACAAAGTAGCTGAGATCATTCAGCCTATAAACTGTATTTTTGAGAGGCAATTTAAACTGCTTGTAAATAAAAGAGTCAAACAATCACTATTATTTCCCTAGAAAAATATATATTTAAGCAAATAGTGAAAGTGCACTTCGTTTAAGCAAATAGTGAAGGTGCACTTCAATCTGTTTTTTGCACAATCTTTAATAATGAAACATTTGTCCTTTTCTATAAAAGTGGCACAATGCATTATATTTCATGCACATCCCTACCTGTTCTTGTTTTTACTTATTTTCCTTAGGTAATGAGAACCCCTCAATATAAAGACATTAAAGATTGACAGAGAAGCTTTCTCGATGACACAGATGTAAATGTCATAAATTCAGCAACTTCCTTTGTCTATTCAAAGTCATATATAGAAACTAAGATACTTGTCTGTCTTCCTCCAAATGATCAATACAGAAAATTACCTATTTTGCATCTTTTAAAATGCTTTGTTTTTATTCCTTCATGCTTACTATGATTCTTTTCTCTCCATATCAACATTCTATTATTTATTTCTTCCCTGGGGTGATGGTAATACTAATTCATAAAATTAATTAAGACAAATAATGCTGTGATATTGAACAACAAAGAAAAAATTCTTAAAAACATACTGCAACTCCCTTAGAAACAATACAGTGCTCGGTTTTATATTCAAGAACTGATATAACAGTCTACTTTGCAGTGATTTTTTTTTTTAACAATGTATGAGGAGCCTAAAGACCAGCTTACTGAAAGAGAAATATCTAGACCAAAAAAATGTCATACCCATCACTAGCAATAACTATAAATAAACTTTCACATAGACATATCCTTATGCCAGATTTTCCTGTACATTCTTTAAAAGAATACTCCCTATATAGAGAGCTGAGTTTTGAAATGTCTTTTAAACTAAATTTGGGGAACTGAACTGTACAAGTTTATCTCACTCTTTATATTTTACAAAATAATCCCCCCCTCCTCGAGATCTTCCGGTTAAATTTAGCCATATTTTGGCAGTTAGACAGTGTTGCAGGGAGAATGCTGCGGGGTCCTTTTTCGGGAACATGGAAGTCTCTACATTTCAGTTGAAGCAGGAATATTTCCAGTCTATTTTACGCAAAGCTCATTGTAGGAATTCTGCATTAACACTCCCCCCCAGGATTTGAACAGCAGCTTTATAGCTCACTGCAGATCTGTTATTTTGGTGGGGTTTGTCACTGTATCAGTTGAAGTAAAAAGAAACCACAGTTATATTCTGAATCTTCTTGCCTGTTTTCTTGTTCTTAATCTTCTCCATGCAAGAAGAAGCAAACATTGTCCTTGTCAAATGATAAATGAGGCACAATTGGTGACTCGTGTGTTTGTCAACACAAGCAAGATCAAATGATTGCTCAGCAGGAAGGAGCCACAGGAAATCCAATGATTTTTGACTAATTAGCAAAATAATAATAATGTCTGCCTAATGATTACCTTGTACTGGGTTGTGGCCTTTTATCAGGCAGCTGCAGACTACTGCTTTGAAGGGAACCAATGGTTTGCTTTGAAACTGGTGTCATGAACTTGGAGGATTTGTGACAAATCTTCTGAGACTTATTGCTTTTCTGTGTATTTGCTGTAATTGGGAAGAAAAATGAGTCTGTTTCTAAATGTTTAAAGAGGAAAGTACTTTTTCTTCAGTTTTTATTTGGAAAGATTTTTAAACTAGTTGAAGTGTATGTGCATAAGTGTGCGTTAAAATTTTCAAAAGGATGAATGAGTCTTAAGTCAGCTAAAACTGATTCATCTATGTTGTTTTCACATCGTAATAGGAAGAATAAAAAAAGACAGATGTACCTGCAACACAGTTTTATCAGAAAAAGAAAGATCAGAAAAATATTGGGAATGAAGTGAAGAAGAAGACTAACAGCTTGCAGCTTGTAGTTTGTATTCTGGATTCCCTTCGCATGGGTTTTCAGAATTCTACTGGAGAAACTGTCTGCTTATGGTTTGGAAGGATGCACTTTTTGCTGGGTAAAATCTGGCTGGATGGCCAAGCCCAGAGAGTAGTGGTGAATGGAGTTACATTCAGGTGGCAACCAATCACAAGTGGTGTCCCGTGGGGCTCAGTCTTAGGTCCAGTCCTGTTTAATATCTTTATCAATGATCTGGACAATGAGATTGAGTGCACCCTCAGTCGTTTTGCAGATGACACCAATTTGGGCAGAAGTGTTGATCTGCTGGAGGGCAGGAAGGCTCTACAGAAGGATCTGGACAAGCTGGATTGATGGGTCAAGGCTAATTTTATGACATCCTACAAGGCCAAATGCCGGGTCCTGCACTTGAGTCACAATAACCCCATGCAATGCTACAAACTTGGGCAGAGTGGCTGGAAAGCTGCCCAGTCAAAAAGGACCTTGGGTTTCTGGTTCACAGACAGCTGAACTTGAGCCATCAGTGTGCCCAGATGGCCAAGGCAGCCAACGTTATCCTGGCTTGTGTCAGAAATAGTGTGGCCAGCAGGACAAGGGCAGTGATCGACCCCCTGTACTCAGCACTGATGAGGCCTCACCTCGAATCTCGTGTCCAGTTCTGGGCCTCTCAGTACAAGAAAGACACTGAGGTGCTGAAGCATGTCCAGAGAAGGGCAATGAAGATGGGGAAAGAGCTGGAGCACAAGTATTATGAGGAGTAGCTGAGGGACCTGAGGTTGTTTAGCCTGGAGAAAAGAAGGCTGAGAGGAGACCTTATCTCTCTTTACAACTACCTGAAAGGAGGTTGTAGCAAGCTAGGAATCAGTTACCCTACAACCCTTATCCCATCCTGAAATAGGAGCACTGCATAATGTGGTGTCCTGGGGTCTCCTTCCCTCCCTCTTTTCCTAACTCTGTTTGCTGGGTAGGAGCCATTAAAGCTCAAGGGGAAAGGCATTGTTGAATCCCACTGCTATGCCAGCCTGAGCAACTTCTCAGTTATCCAGGTGTACAGACAGGTCTTTCCATGAAGGTAAGATTTTGTTCATGAGACGTTGCTAACAGTGATAACTTTAGCAACCGAGTTTTCTTCCTGCTACACTCACAAAGAGTTTACAGGTAGGGGAAAGGCAGATAGGGTGATATCTCTGACATGCTGCCTCTTTTACTGCAGCCAGTGAAATTTGTCACCTACAGAGGGCAGGGAGGGCCTGCAGGTCTGTGCAGAACATGCAGAGACAAGTTAGAGAGTGCCTGGTGAGCTGGCACTTTGCACCACGTTCTTGTTGGTATCAGATGAGCCAAATCATGAAGCACGTCTCTGCAGAGAGGTGCCTGAGGGAGCAATGTATCTCAGAGAGAGAACAACTTGAGTAAAGGTGATATGCTGGACATTTTCAACTCATCTATTGTTAGATTAAAAAAGACACTTAAAAGTTTATCTCACTGAATTGTGTTGCACCTGTGGATGGGTGCAAAGTTATTTCTCAGTTATAGACTGAGAAAATATATTGTGTTCATATAAGAAATGAATAGAAAAAATGTTAAATTAAATGTTAAATTAAATTAAATTTTGAATTCTGGCGGCCCTGAGCTATTTTTTTCTTCTTTGGATTTATTTAATCTTATTCCACAAGTTACAAATACATGACTGATGTCTTGCAAATAAGCTATGACTTGACGTTACTTATTTATTTTATTTAAAATTTTTATTAAGTTGAATAACCCTACTGAGGTGACAGTCTTATTTCAGAGGAGACCGGAATGAAACAGGAGTGAAAATTTCACACAAATTTCCATAAGTTTAGATACATGCAAACAGCAGCATTAAATTTTAACAGTTGTGTATCCACAGGCTTTTAAAATGCTGCTAGCATTTCCTTTAAAACAATTAAGTCATGTTGCATGAATTGCAGTTCTGCATCACTGTTACATATTTTTCTTCTGTCAAAAATAATTTCAATCCCAGCTGGTATATGATTTCCTCTTTAAACTGCACTTCCTTCTTTCTGATCCAGATGTGCAACAAGGTATTCAGGTACAACATGTAAAATCACAGACTATGCAGCAATAGGCATGTGTTGATTTTTAAGAGTCTTCATCCCATGGGTTTAATGGGTTCACACTTGATATGCATCTACTGTGGCTCCAATGTCTTCCTGTTGGAGTCCTGCTCTCTTCTTAACTCCTAACCTTATTGAGTAAACACTCACTTTAATATTATCCATAGAATTGGGCCCTTATCTGGCAAAGATGGAGGCAGGTATTTCTTTTTCTAGTGGAACTATTGAAATCTGTAAAATTTAGCACATGAATAAGGACTGAAGCTGTAAATAATCAGCCTTTCTAGGCAGAGAGTTGTTATGTATTGTATTTGTACAGTAAACATCCTATCTGTTCTTTGTGGTTGAATATAATGCAATAATGTGCACACATAGAGTCATAATTACAGCCTGAATTACTAACTTCCATTCCCCTTAAAGAAGGGAAAGTTCACATTTTCAGATCTGAATCACAAGCGTGAAGGTTCTAAATCAATATTTAACATCATCTGATTTTTTTTCTGTCTTTGCCTTAAACAAATCAAAAATTTGATTTTTTATTTTTTTTTCTCCAAAGTATCATCACAGAAAACATATTGTCAGTATCTTTCACTGGGCCGTTTCCATCCAGTAGCTTTTACTATTGTTGTTCTGCAACTTTGGCAGCTCATGGAAACTTCTTTCACAATGTTCTTAGAAAGGCTTTTGCTTTTGAAATTGTCTTTCATTTTTTCCCAGGTGCTCATGGCAGATAGTATGGGGTTAAGGTAAGCCTGAAAAGTGCACACTCTTCGACAAAAACATGTTTGAGCTAGCTTTCTGCTCTTCATTTCACTGCCATATTTGGAGGTACTGCATTGGTTTTGACAGCATTGACACCAGTCCGTCTGAGACAAGAGCCTGCTTCATTGCCTTGCATATTCACAGACAAAAAATGCATGGATCCCTATATTCAATAAAATATTGATAGCTTTTTTTCTGCTTTCAAAAGGCAACAACAAAATGGTGGCACAAAACAATTCCCCATCCAACATGTTCTGTGCTTAAAATGTATTATTAAAAACCACAGAAACCAAATGACTGCATGACATTTTAGTTCAAGAAGGATGTCCACAAGTGTTTAATAAAAAGGCAAGATTACAGAATTTGGCTCACAGTCATGGGACAAAATTCAAATCAATATTACATGATCTAATGGAAACCAAAATCACTATCATTAAGAGAAATAGCCTCCTTTAAAATGTGAAAATAGTTTCTGGAATACTAGACAAGGCAAGAAACCACTACACATTGCTAATATCAGCTTTTTGGATTACAAATTTTGTCTGTTGCCTGGAAAGCTAATCTTTTAATGGAAGCTTTGTTTTCATTTTTACAATGGAAAACTTGTTAAAGAAATTAAGTTTTTATTAGCGTTTAGAAGTGAAGGTTATATTTATAAGCTTGAATTATTTTTAACATTGCTTCTAATGTATTATTTCCTTATTGTTTATGTACCTCAAATAGCATAAGTAAAACTTTACAGTCTTGCAATGTGTCTCTCTCTCTTCAGTTTGGTAGGCAAGCATCGATCCCAATTTATCTCTACCTTTCTATCTCTGCAAAGTTTTAGTCTGATCTGAATGAAGCTATTTGGTATAGAAATCACAATGGCCTTTATGTTTCTGGCTTACTAGACAAAAAGATCTAATACATTTTCTCTCCCCCAAAACACCCTTGAAGTCTCCTGATACTTTGAACATTGCTTGGTCCTTCAGATATATTCTTGTGCACTGTCTTTGGAAAAGTTTCTCCTGGTAGGAAAGATCCAGCTAGGACCATGGTTGTCATACCCCCCTCTGCTCCTCCAAAAGATGTCCTTGGTTTGCTGATGTCATCAGTCTTCTAGAACTTGATATAACCTGTGATTTATAACCTGTGAACTGCTTGACTGAAATTTGTGCCAGTGTTTAAAAATAAAGCCATATGCTCCCCATCATTATTTAGATGGATGCAAGCAGTGTAAGGAAGAGAAGATTGTAAATCTATGGAAAGGCACATGATACCTCTATAAATCAGTGACAGTCTGTGGCAGACTCCCAAAACTGTTACTTCCTGGTACCTTCTCTGTAGTAATTTGTTACCTTTAATATTGGAAATGTGGATACCAGGATACTTGTGGCTGATTCAGAATACCAAATGTATTCAGTGGACAAATTCCAGCAGCAATAAGATTCATGCGGTGCTTTAGAACACCATTAATTAAATCTCACAGCATCTCAGGGAAGTAGGAGGCAATATCTTCAGTTAGCACATGGGAAACCTCCAGGAAAAGGTCAGTGGCACTCCACTGCAAAAGTCAACAAACAGCACTTGTGTTTGAGCTTTTCTATTGGTGTCAAGTTGCTAGACTTGCCACCTTTTTAAAAAGACAGCCTTTGCTTGCCTACCTCTTCGTTTGCTTCTAAACATTTCTTCTGTACAGGCTCTAAAACCTGTGATGAAAGGACTACACAGTACCAGCTATATGCCCCAACATAAAGTCAAATTCAGTTTTGCAGGTGTATACCTGGAGTAACTTTCCTGATATTAATACAATTCAAGCAACTCACCAAGGTATAAATAAGAGCTGTGTGCAGGCCAGTTTATTAACATAAAATGTCAGAAATGGACACTGGCCATTGAGATACATTTTTTTCAAATTCTTTGTGCTTCATAGTTTGCAAAGGACACAAATGCCAATTCACACTGATATAGTTTTTTACCCAAAGCAAAGGCAGTCTTTTCAAGGACAATGGCTTCAATTCTCTTCTCAGTGTATAAAGGCATAACCAGACATTTCTTATTAAGAGGAAAAGGAATTATGCAGACTGAATATCCTATGCACCAACATTAAAATTTCTAACTGATGAGAAGAACGATGGGTGTGCTTCTATTTGTAACACAAAATGATCAGAACAAAAGTCAAAGCTGTAATGCATTCACTTACTTAAAAATGTGTATTGTTATACAAGGCAATTAAAGAGTTTCAGACTATTCTCTATGCGATCTGCCTTTCAGATGAGACCTAAAATTGAAGCATTTGATTATGAAAGCTCAAGTGGCAGTTATCATTAGAGGTGTTAACCTCATATGTGCTCCAAATTCTAAATGAGTTGATCATATTCTCTCTTCCTAAATTCTCCATGGCTTTTATATGATAAGATATTCTTCTTCTCCATTCCTAAAAATTGTTGCAAGAGTATTACTCACACCATATGGCTACCTTGCATATCCATTTTGCTAGCGAATGAAGTGAGTAACCTTTCTATGTAGCCTATAAATTCTTTTAAGGAAATACGCCATTTGATATGCATAATATGTTCTTCCCATCTACCTTGACAGAGAAGTCATTAAATAAGAAATAACTTTTATCTATGCATTGATAGGAATAAAGCCCTAACTTTTGACTGGGAGGAGATTCCAGCAGTTTCACTGCTAGTACTACTAGTACTACTACTACTACTATGACCACCACTACTATTATTATTATTAATTATAATTATTATATTTTTATTTTAGAGAATAATGAAAAATATGAATACAGTTATCTGAACCAAATGAGATATCAATGTACAGTTGCTAGGATCTGAATATAGACACCTAAAAGCTTAATCAAAAATTTTAAAATATTTTTTCCAGGCAGTCTCTTATTGAGGAAAGGTTCCCCTTCAGGTGCACCAAAAACTCACCACACTCCCTTCAGGTTTCACAAAATTCAGCTGCATTGACTCTCAGAAATTTGACAATTTGTGTACTCTTGTTACTCTTGGTAATTTAAGAATTTTGTGATGGTGTAGTAATCATGTACCAATATTGCTTTCCAATTTTCTATTAAGCATTATATGTACTCACCAAAACTGCACAGCAGCTGAGGTGGGACCTGGTTTTGCATATTTGTACTGTATCGAGCATATTCAAGCAAAATCAATATTTGTAAGATAGGGAAAAGGGTAAAATAACAACAGAAACAATCTTTTTGGCTTCATTAGCTAATATTAGCTTCAAAGATTTCAAGAAGTAACAAATAATCAACACATCTGTAAAACACAGGTTTTAATTTGCTTATGATTTAAAAATCAACATAGTTTTAGTTACTGTATATTGTTTGATGCATGTAAACATAATCATTGATTTGATTATCATTACTGGCGGAAAGAGAAGTGTCTCTGTCCTGTCACAAATGTACAGAATTTAGTGGTACTAGTGGCATTTATAAAACTGCTGTTTTGTCAGATTCCATGTTAGTTTTTTCTTTTAAATCACAACAGTGTTTTTATCCATAAAGTGCACTTGGAATAGCTTTGCTACTGAAAACCTGACTGTGAGAAAAAGCACACAGTAAGACAAAAAGAAGAAAGAAATAGAATTTTAATAAACATTTATTCCCAGGAGAACATGTATGTACTGTAAATATACCACAGTGGTATCAAAGCAACATTTCTTTTGAACTGAAGAATGCAAATTAAGTTTACCTTAGTTCCATAGCATTTGCTGGTTTTAATCCTAATAATATATTATTTTCAAAGGAAAGCTAGATGTGCTCTGCCCTTGTTTTCTACCTGAAAACTGGGTCTTACTAACAATTCCAAACTTCCTAGCTGTCAACATTTTTGCAAGGTCTGAAATGCACTTTCAAGTTTATTATAAAGTTAGCCTGAAAAAATAATCTTCTCTGAATATAGCTAACTTTTCATCATTTGTGATTGATGATATTTTTCAACAGCCTCTGCCATGCTCTGCCCTCCAATAATACATACAAGTAGCTCTATTTGTAGTCCAGTGGAGATGTGTTTGAGTATCTTAGTGCCAAACTTGGCTACTAATTCAACATGTTTAAATGTTCTCAGTGTGCAACTTCAGTGATATTCAGGTGCTGTGGTGACAGCAGTATTTAAAAACTCATTCAGGATCCAGATCTGCTCCTTCTGGTGTCAGTCAGATCATTTTAATTACTGCTGGCTGGAGCAGGGTCAAGCCCATGTTACATACAGAAACAAATTCCTCCCCAAGAGTCAGCTTGTCTGCCTAGTTTATATTTGTTATCACCTTGGTACTTTCCTTTATAGGTGCTTAACTGTTACTTTCCTCCACAGGTCCATCAATTTTCAGTTTCATCATTTTGCATTACAAGGGATAATCATCACTTGTGGGTCCCTCCAAATTATTTAAATTACTGTTTGGGTTTTTTTAGTTCTTTCTAATAGTTATATAAGATGTTTATACTGTAGAAAAATTGAGTTTGAAGTTGATAATTTTTCAACTTTTTACACTAGGAAAAATTTAAGATTACTCTTGACTCTGCTTTGTGAATATGGGAAAAATGTGGTCTATCAAGAGGGATCTCTTGAAAGCTAATTTATGTGTATTTTCAGAGAGGAAGAGCTATGGTCTATCAGTAGAAGATGTGAAGCCCATGGACGAGTTGAGTAGTTAGTAAAAGACCATTAAATATGAGGATTCGAGGAAAATTACTCTGAGCATTCATGTGTATCTATTAAATCATAAGACCAGCTCTCGGATCCCAGTTCAAGGATGAAGAGAATGACTTCCTTCTTTTCAGAGCTGTCATAAGTTTTATATCTTGTTTTTGCTGATGGAATAGGTCCCCTGGGGTTTTGCATTTTCACAGAAGATATGCCTTGTGTAAGCCCCAACACCTTTTGTGCACCCCTACATACATAATTTGTATGTAGTGATGTTCACACAATTTTGCAGCAGACAGAATGCCAGTAACTGTTAAGAAATACCTAGTCAAGTTGTTGACTATTATTTACTCCATTCCCTTTATAACACTGTATATTTTAAAAAAGTTAGTCTGGAGTTTATCTCACCTCATTTTACCATTCTAAAAGTTAACTTAGCTAATTGCCCATGCTCCCTCTATTGTCAGTGGAGAAAAAAATAGATATCTTCTGATCATAGTCCATCAGCTGTCTCCAATTGCTATTTTGGCATGGAGTGATTCATCCTCTTGAAATGCTTCCTACTTTTCTCTGACTGTAGAAGAAGACTAGGTGCTTAACTCTTAGATGGTCAAGATGGATAATGACAGAAGAGATAAATCTAGTCTATTATTTTCCATGGCTGGTAGTCTAGAAGAAATATACTTTAAATCAAGCTTAGCCTCAGCTCTTCCTCTCAGGTAAATTCCTGAGACATTTATATAGCAGGTAAACAGGCAGTAGGAATCAAGAACTTTGGATTTTTTATGGAAGTTGTAAGTGGATAAAACTTTTCTGGCATTACTTTAGAAAGATTACCCCCTAGACAATCTCTCATACTACTGTCAACAGAGAAAACAAGTTAAAAGCTTGAGTTAAATGGTTTGTATATAACACATTGTCCTCTTGAATAACAGAGCTTGAATCCATTTGAGTCAACAATACTGTCTGTCATAAGAAACTACAGATTTCAATATCAAAGCCTCTTGAATAGAAGCCATTACTCTTTTTTTAAATAAAAATATCTCATTTCTGCTCTTAGCAGCAGAAGTCCTACTGTTAACTTTGCATTTACTTAACATGCCTTTTCTGTGGATAGTTTTTTGCAACAGTCTACTTCAGTAGCTGTGGCTAAGCAGCATCTCTGACTAGATGATTCAGTAAGACTAGAGGGGAGAGAACCCTAGACATTGCATATAATTCCAGTTTTGTCGCATGTGCAAACTTCCTTTAGGTGTCACTTCAGGACATGACACCTTGTGGTTCTGTAGTTGAGATATTTTGCTCTCATATGGCTTATTTTACATGTAGGAATTCAACAGGGAACAGATTGGGAGGGGAAAAAGAAAAAAAGGAGTTCCTGTCAATTCCAGTAAATGAAAAAGAAATATTACTGTTAAATCAGAAGTAACTGCTGCTAAAGCGAGACTGTAACTATTTGCCTTTGTCTCCCTATGTGTTTTGGTCTACAGCCGTTAATAGCTTCGACTCCATGAAGCAGTAGCAAAGGGGAGTGTGTCAGAGCAGCAGGCCAAAATTAAATTACAGCAACCTTGCGCTTCACATTAAAATCTCCACTAAGCAATGGAGGCTTGTAATCATCCGGATTTTCCTTAAAGACAATGGCCCTCCATGCAACTGGCTACACTCAGTTAATTCATGCTGTCAGCTTCCTTTATTGACTGTGGGGAATGCAGTATTGATTCTTGAACTCAAAAGCAGCACAAAGAGCCACTAGTGCATGGTCAAAATGCAGCAATAAAGAGCTGGCAGCTTGAGAAAGGCAGCCATTCCGTTGCACAAACAAGGTCAATTAGAGGACAGTGCAGCATAATATACATAGCATTAGCAGTCCTCTTGAACCATGATGAGACCATGCTGGGAAGATGACAATAAATAAAATAGGTTTTAATGCAGAGTAAACACAAAAGCATTTAATGTAATTTAATTTAAAACATTGCATCTCTTTAAAAGTATCATCAATTAAAGAATACTTATCTTCAAAGACTATTCTTTTCAGGTAAATCCCTCTATAAACTAATTATGTACATATGTAGAATTGAAAGGGAATGTATTGTATAATAAATGGTTAATTCTTAAATTACAGCCATGTGATATTATGTCTGTCGGTGTAATCTCTTACTTTTTATTAATACAAATCTTTCAGTGTCATTTGAGTGTAATAATAGGACAAAAGCATAGCTGCATTTTTAGTTCGGAAGTTTAAAAAAGCTTACATAAGGTCCTTATGTCCTTATTTAAGGTCTTGAAATTATTATCTCTTTTATATGAGAGAATTCTTCTTACTATTATGCCAGCTCAGAATTAATTACAAATGTAATATACATCATTCTGCTAACACATAAAATATGCTAAGGGAATTAGGCTCTTAAAATAGCTAATGGGCCTCGGATAGGCAGCTGATAAACCTACATCGTACAAAGAAGCTGAAAAAGTTTCAAAACTATTTAATTGTTTAGACAGCAATAGAAGCATTTGTTTCAAAGCCGTGTTAAATAATGAATGCACTAAAAGCAAACAGAGGAGTTATGTTTACAGCTCTGATTTATCTGTACAGTCTTACAAATTTTTTTGAGAATACAAGAACCTTTCCTCACTTTCTTGATCATTTTGAAGTACTCCCATCAACTTTGAGTGTACTTAACATCGGTTAAAACTAGGAGTAATTGGATTAAGACCTGTGATGAAGGTTGAGTATGAAGTTGTCATCATCATTTGTGTCAAATCTCACCTAATATGTAGAACTATATCTTGTACTTACACAATGCAATAACTGTATGTTCTACATGTAGCATGTTTAAAATCTTTGAGGAGGGCTAGAAATAGCAAGGTTTTACTTGCAAAACAAATGAGTCTTCCAAACTGTTTTGCAATAAGTTCCTTCCTACGTTATCAATGGAATCAGTAAGAGCTCTTTCCCTCTGAGAGTAAAAGAAATTCCCTCTGGACTGACTGGCAATATGGGAACTTTTTTAATTTATTTAGTAGAATAATGAGTAGAATGTTGCTTGTATTTCATTCTCGAGCTGAGACATTACAGAGTAAAAATCATTATTAGGTAAATAAATGCATCCAGCAAACTGTGCCTGATTAGCTCTTAGCTCTCTTCTCCTTAGCTAAGGATAAGCATATTTTTGTTTCTCCTTAGCCCCTTTTCTCTTCAAGGAATTGGACTTGTTTGACATTGACTCCTTTTCTGCAAAACAAGTTGGACTAATAATGTAATTAAAATCATTGTTTTTAATAAGAGTTTTTGAAGAGTGACTGTTTGGAAAATTTTTTGCATCTGTTAGAAGTCAGCTTTAAGTGAAATCTGAGTGTTCTGGAGGAAAATCAGATAATCTACCTCTATATCTCCCAAGCTAAAGCAACATAATAGTTGTAACAAAATTTGTAGGAAGTGGTAGCATTTTTAGTTTGGTTTTTCATTATACATACTTTTTATTGATTTTTTTTTGTGTTACTCAAGACTTATAGAGACCAAATAAATTTTGCTTGGGGCACTTCAGTAATTTTATAAAGATATTTCTTCTTTGTTTCTTGGCTTTGAAACTGCAAAATATTTTATCCCAAGAGCAGAGGGAAGCAGAGTGCTTCTATGAGTTCCTCGGTATTTAGGAGAAGCATGTAGGACAGTGTGTCTTGCTTCCTCATACATGGCCATCATGTCTTAGTGACAGCAAAATATTTCTTTCTTCCTTTCTTCATTTCTATTTTGCTCATAATTTTTATCCCAATGTCCCATAAAGATCTACAAATATATCATGGATCATAATTACCTCTGAAACATGCACTAGGTGACTTCTGACTTTGAGTGAGTTGCTGCTGGAGGTTTACTTTTAACTCGTATAGGGATGTAGCTGCGTTAAGAAGTCACTAGTGTTCAGATATCTCGATTCACAAAAATTACATTAATGATGAAATTAATGTTTTCAAACACTTCCTTTTCTTCCCAACACCATCAAATGGCAATTCCCTTCAGAAATGAACTTCCTACCTTCATCTAGTTTTGGTCACATGAGGGATATCTTCTGAAAACAGCAGGTGTTCCACTGTTGATTCTGTATTAACTCCTTGCTAGCTTATTCTGGAGGGAGATAGGTACTTTTTTTACTTTTATTTTCAAAATAGGTCTCAGTCTTATGTCTTTGGATTCGAAAAAGTTTGTGTTCTCTAAATAGGCTGGGTAGGAGTAGAGAGAGAAATGCAGAGAGATTGAAAGTGGAGACTTACCACAACAAATTTTGCACCTCCCAGCAGATATATGTAAAGGAGAGGAAGATGCTAAATAGTCCAACCAAGAGCTAGGAGATGACTTGGAGAAAGGCAAGTTTTACAGTAATGTGTTCCTCAGAAATTCAGAAAACTGCAGGTTTTAACTGCAGCTCAGACTAGGAAAGTCTTTTTCCAGGTTCCTAAAGGGACACATATGATTTGACAACATACTCCAGAGGAAATAGAGATAGGAATACAGATATAGGAAAATAGAATGAATATGAAAAGGATAGATCTGTTCTCATTTGTCATTCCTTAAAATTTCTAGAGAAGAAGTGTGGTTCTAGGTCCAGATCTTTCTACAGCTTCACTGTGAGGGGATCAAGAAGTAAGAATTTAAACAGTTCTTATTCTACTGGGCCATGCAAGAGAATTAAAAGACCAGACAGGCCTTTTTTCCCAAATCTGTAAAGGAGGTAAAAATGGGAAGCAGAATTTGCAAAATATTGGTTCTAGATCTTACAGAAAGTGTCCAGGCTTTAAAATATGTACAATTGTACATACACAACAACCGGGGATGGACTTGATTGCTTATGTTTTTTATGAAACCTAAGAATGTCATGGTTGAGACTGCAAGGGATTTAAATGTTGGGAGTCAAGAAAATAGCAAGCCCAACCCACACAAATATATATTTAGGAATGCAGAGATATTTCAACTCCAAAGAAAATCATCATAGAATATAAATGTTTATAAACATGTGTAAAACAAGGGGATTTCAAGAAAATATTTTATCATGAGCCAACAAGACGTGCAAGATGCACAAATGGGAGAGCTTTATGTTTGCCTTAAAAATCTTATTTGTGGATTTTGTGCTTTCAAGAAGAGGGAAATATTTTACACTTTATAAATGAAAGTCCTAGTAGCTTATTCACCCTTAAGGAGCAGAAGAATAGAGGATTCTGAACTTAGGGGTACACAATCTGTTTGTTATATTACGTGAAACATGGACAGAGAACACTTTAGTGTCTCCTGTAAATGAGTTTAAAGGGTCCATGTTCTTCTCTACTTAAATACATTTGGCATCTATTTTTTGCTCAAGTATCCTGCTTAGCTCCCCAGTGGTACTCTTGTAAAATATCTCTTAATGGCTCTTTTATTCCTGTGGGTTCTTCATAAAATCTTTTTACCTCAAAAGCCTTTGTATTTTTTGTTTGTTTGTTTTTAGCTTCTTGTATGGAAACAACTAGATATAAAAAAATCTGCAGTACGTAAAACCATTTCATTAATGATAGAAATAAATCTAGTGAGAAAATATGCCTATAAGATGACGAACAAAGACATATCTTTTTAATTTGCATACTGGTTTTTTTTGAAACTTATAATACAATTAACTCAATAATACGAAAAGAAAAATCTTGTGAAATATGTTGGTTCTTCAAAAATTAATGAAAAGAGGAAAAGATTTGTGGCTTTTTAAAATGTTTGTTCTGAACTGATGGTACAAACAGAATAAGAATGACAGCTCATTCCAAGTGACCAATCTTGGTACTCTCTTATGTTTAAATGATGTGTTCTGAAAATATAAGTCTTATAAGCCTTACCAACTCTCAATATCCCCTCAGGGTCCTCTAAATCGCTTCCCTTTTCCTCCTTTCCCTGCCAAGAGCAATGGCTTCAATTCTAGCCTATCTAGAAATATAAAAACAAGAAAAGTGTTTTAGGAAAGAAAAATTAAAAAACACCACAATATTCTAATTTCCCCAAATACCTCATAGAATAATCAATATTTTAAATACCAGACTAGCAAGTACAGAGATATCTTTGGATACATAACATTTTTCCACCTCTTCAGAAGAAAATTTGCAGACCAATTTCCCTGACATCTTTTCAAATGCTGAAAGTCCCAAAATTCTTTTCAAATTGCATTGTTGTTCTTTAGAAGAAAATTCTAAATATTTAAAACCATGATATCTTGAAATCACAATGTAGTCAAGTCAATACTTTTCCATGGTTTACATTTCCTGGCAGGTACTGCATTCCACTCAGCATAAGCTTCATGAGATTATGCTTGAGTGTATAAGCAATCAGGTAATATATGCAGTTTATCTAAAGCTGGTCAAACAACAGGGTATTAAAGAGGAGTACATGTTACAGTTCAATATAGTGATATGCCTCAGTAGTTGTTGGATGGGAAGTGAAAGAAGCAGTGCTGTTAAACCCCAAAGCACGCCTGTTATTGGACAATAATATGTAAGTGAAATGCATTATTATGATTAAAAATAGGTCATTTCTAAAGGAAATATACTAGATGCAGACGGGAATAACAAATCGTGTAAAAAGAAATGACCTTTAACAGAACAAAGAACAGTAAATAGAAAAGACTGCGTGAGACTTCTCTTTGCTAATAGGAGGAACAGCCCTTGTTTGCCAGGGTGGTACCGGGGAAGCTGCATGTCTCCTGTCTCCTGCCTGTTAGTTTGACTGAATCCGCTTGGCTGCAATCTGCAGTGCATGTGGACTGCCCACAGAATGTGCAGGTTAGGAAGGGCATATGAAAGGACTGAATAGCTAATTGTTGCCTCTGGCTGTTTATCACTGCTGAGTCTAAAAAGAGAATGGAAGGGATTTAAAACAATGTAAGAGAGTCCAAGGCACCATCATCAACCCTATTAACAGAGATAATAAAAATGATTCATAAACGGAGCTATGCACATCATCCTTCAGAGAGAGGTTTAAGCAGTTGTTTTGGGGATATTCAGCCTCAGGAAGTTAAAGAAAGATAATTTTACTTCACCAAATAGCTGAGGTTATAAACTGGCAGTGCATGTTAGGATATAAACTGAAAGTTAATTGTTTTATTTTTCACAGACATTCAAAATCTAAAGTCAGATTCTCACTTAGTGATACAGGGAATAGTAGCTACCAGTATCACCAAGAATGAAGACCTAAAGACCTTCTCCATTCCACAGCAAATTGCAAAATTCTGTATAGAAATGTTTTTAAACAAACAGAGAGCCGTAAAGCTCCAGGAAGGATTTGGTAGGAAATGTGGGATGAGAATGTAGAATAAGAATCAGAGTAAATTTATGAAGATTTATTATTTGCTTTCAAATTAGTCTTTCATTTAACATTCAGTGAGTCAGTGTATGAATGCTGCCTGGAACACTGAATTTAAACAAGAATTTGGTCTTAATGCAGAAATTAGTACCATAACCAGCCACAAAATGAATGTTGACTGATCACTCCACCACTGAATACATCTTCCTAAAGGGCTTATCTGCATATGTTTTATCTCAAAAGTTTCACAAAAGACATCCTTCTCAAAATAGGGCCAGTCTGAAATCAGCACATCAAAAATTCAGTGACATGTAACTGCTCTGAATTCTAGGCTTGGAGCTGCAATTGCAGTGCCAGTAAAGAGTCCAGAAAGTTTTTGGCAAGAGCTTTCCAGTTTTGGCTCATATGCAAAACCTGTGTAACATTCTTTGACTTGAAGTGTTTAGAGAAAATGTCACATTTTTCTACAGTGGAATTTTTTTTTATATTCTTTTTGTATGAAATTACACGTATCATAATGCATTTATTCACCTGCATATATTCTAATCTGAAGGGATCTAAAGGGCTCATCTTTCATATCTTTCTAATAGTCCTCCCCTCGGAAAGTAGTCTATTGTAACTATGACATTCATTCAATACATTCCATTTTTATTTTCAATTTCAAATCATTATTTTAAAAAAATCATTAAAGAGTATTGAACTCATGAAAGCCTGTGTTTATTGTCCTGGAAGCTGATGTCCTCTAGAAAGAATGCAACCTTTGAGTTAGTAATGGTAGACCAAGGATTCACCACAGCTGTGAACGTCCTTTAGCCACATTGTGAACACTTCCAGTTTATATCCTCCCTAATCTGTCAGGTTGTGACCAAGAAAAAGGATGCTGATATTATTAATTGTTTCTGAACTGACAACGTTATTAGAGTTGAAGAGGCCTGTTTATATGAGCCACTGAGTAGTGCATGAAACACGGTATGAATTATCTTCAACCTTGAAACTTCCACATCAGTTTTGATTATCTGCATAAATTCAGTCCACAGTTAAATGCTCTGGTAGTTTTATTTTTCTTTCTTCTTCTGTTATATAGCTTTTCTATATTCTTGTTTCTAGGACTGAAAGCAAAAGCAGTTGGAAGTTTCCTTGTGCAAGAAACTCTCGACTCCTTCTGTGGAAATGAATTACAAAGGGTTCTTAAAACTATAAAAACAGACTAGGAGACATATGTATATTGACTATTCTGCTCAACATACAAGCTCTCATATCCATTCATAACAACTAATGCCACAGAAGATGTTGCAATTTCAAACCTACAGTTTCCTGTAGCACTGACATAGGAAAGATGTTGACAGATGGATTTGTAACCCTGTAAGACATAAAAAAGTGAATAAAATATCAAACGGTTAGAGGAGGTAGAACGCAATTTAATTGCCTCTATTCTAATACACAAGAGAACATTCAATAAGATTAAAATTAAAGAAAGTTAAAATATTTTTTTCACCGTTTGAATACTGGGAAATCCATTGCCACTTGATGTTACAAAGATCAAGAATTCAGCAAAATTAAGAAAGGAATCTACTTATAAAAGTAGAGCAGTCCAGTGTCAGGCTAATTAGCTATAAGCATGTGATGTAATGAGTGTTAAACTTTACACTTTGAGATAAAAGCAGTCTTGATTCTGTAATTAATTTGGAAAAGACTTAGGGTATGAGTCAGATAACTTTTATGAGCCGGCTGCAGGATTTTTAAATCTCCCTCTGGGGTGCTAAGTGTTTCCAAACAGTATATGATAGAAGGTGGACCTGACTTTGACCCAGGATGACAATTCACATGTAAATCTAAATGCAAGTGTTGAATTCTTCTGAAGAATGGCCCAGCTGTAGGAAATAGAATTATCTGATTTTCAGGAAGTTCCAATCTTACAATCTCAAAGAAAAATAAATATTTGTCTGCAGATATATTCATTAATTTCTCAGTCTTTCCAAACCGGAATCCCATTTGTTCATGAAATAAAATTAAAACAAGCTTAAACATGCAATTGTTGACTTTTTTATTATTTCTCTCATTTTAACTCCATGTATCTTGTAAGCAGGTCGTTAAGATAATGGCAGTAATCTTACTCATCTGAATATGCATTGTCCTCTTTGATGTGCCTAGCAATCAATGTGCTGCTCTGTCTGAAATTAAATAGTAACACCAACACCCGCAGTAAGAAAAAGGAAGTGAGTGTATGAGAAATATTTCCTTAATAGCTATAACTATTTGTGAAGACTAAAATTACCCCAGTAAGTTATAAAAAGGTCACAGCTCCCCTCATTTTTTTAATGCCATGAATATAGTCCTTTATTCTGGAGTTTGCCTGCAGTCAAAGCTAATTATTACCACCATATTACATAATTTTTCCTATATGGTGTGTAGATGAGTAAGTGTGCTGTAAACAACCATCAAGCTCCAGCATGATCATAGCATGAGTGAGGAAATGAGCAGCTACCTTTCAAATCTCATTTCCAGGAGCTGCTGTAAATTAAGATCAGGAGAAATAATACTTTTGAATCTTTGAACTCATATTAGACTTTTATTGTTTTTACTAATTTCAAAAGTAAACCTGACTCATTATTCTTATTAGAGATGTATAATTACATGATTGAAGGTTAATGGCTTCACAGGCCTATTTCAGTCTCAGAACTTATCCAAGTTCTCCCTAATGACAGGATTCAGAATCTCTGTCCATGGGCCCACCAGACAGCACTACCTAGGGAGAGCAGAGACTTTTGATAAGTGATGGACAAGTATTCATTTGTTTTGATTCCAGAAGCCATTATTTTTATAATTGCAGGATAACGTTTTAGAAAGACTTTTCTGGTTATAACATAGAAACTTTATGCTCCAAAAATCTGAGCACCATGGCCCTATTTAGCAATTCACATTAATAGTTGCTTACCTTCAAGCACTTAAACAGTCATTTCTTATTGACTTCTGTAGCATTTCTCACATGCTTCAGGATAAGCTCCAGTTTAAGTGCTTTTACAGATAAGAAAAAAATTGCTCAGTGTCTTGCATGACTGAAGAGTAAATTTTAGGCAAGGAAAGAGCCTGGTAATCTTCTTTTCTCTCTAGACTTCAAAATACCTTTTTTTAGGAAATCATTGTAGTTTCTTGTACAGTTTCAAAGTATGCAGTTTTGTTTCCTTTTTTTTTTAATGGAAATATTATAGCCCTATTTTTTTCATGTTATTTCATTAATATTTTATTAGAAATTACTTCATGTGCTCCTGAAACCTTTCTGTCACATGGTCCCTCTGCATGTCTCCATGGCTCAAGAAGATACTTGCAGTTGTTGCTTTAAACTAGAATTCAAGTAAGGTAAGAGAGTTTCATTGCCATAAATTGCATCTGTCATCCTTGATAAATAGTACTGTGCAACTTCAAAAGTAATCCGATAATTATTTTACAAGTTAAAATTGGGTATTTTGCAAAATTTTACATTTGTGTCAGCCTTTTATTGGTTTTGTCCCAAGTGACAATACAATAATGCAAAATCTGGAGAGTTTTTATATAAATTGAAATAAGTTTTTTTTCATGGCCTTGATTTAGGAACAGAGTTTGCAATTAAGAGAATTAATGATTGTTCTATCAAGCTGTCAGCCTCATATAGGCCTCAGGCATCCTTAGGTAACCTCTAAATGGAGAAGGGTAATTCAGGACAGCTTTTCTTCAGAATTTGAGTACAGTGACTTTATTAGTTGCCACAGCTGTGGTTTGAAAAAATCTGAAAGAACATCTCAAGAGTTCTCCCTGGTAGGTAAACTGGCCCTTGAGACATATGACTAGAGAACTGTTCTTCAGTGGTGGTGTGAGCCCCATGAGTATCCAAAGTAACCAAAGGTGTAGAGGATCTCCAAAGTGGTATCCTGTGCAGAAAACATAGGATGGTCCAAACCGTTAGGTGATCCAAACCATAGGTCATCCAAACTATTGAACAACCTATTCTCTTCTTCCATAATTGTCCTAGTCTGTGAAATACACCACTTAAACTCATGTTGCCCCATCTCTGGACACATTGAAGGTCTGTTTGGACAGGGCTCTGAGCAACCTGATCTGGTTGAAGATGACCCTGCTCATTTCAGGGGGGTTGGACTGCATGGTTTTTAAAAGTTCCTTCCAACCCAAACTATTCTGTCATGCTGATATAGACTGGTTGCGCACTGAGAGACAGATTGGTCAATGCATTTGTCCCCTTTATTCTGCCTGTTGCCTCTGTTGGCTCAGAGTAGTTGGGAAATGCCCTCTGGCTGTCCTGCCTTCCTTTATAGTAGGTCTGTGAATGCCCAAAACCATCCTACGAAAATTTTAGGAAACATATTTGCGATGGTTGCTTGTTTATTTCCTCTTATCCTTTATACCCTCAGCAAAATTAGAAATTTGGGGGAGAAAAATTTAAACATATATGAAAAATATTTTTGCATGGAAGAATGTATACCTTTAATATAAATATTATGCTTCATTGCTTTGAAATTGTTTCTAAAAGTAATGGATATTTCAATCAAAGTTATTTTGATTCAGAACCACAAAATTATTATTACAAGTCCTTTATACAATTCTTTTTACTGCTGCTCTTTATTAGTGTGCTGCTGTAAGTGCATTTCTGTGAATGTGTAAGGAATCCCATTAGTTTTCCAAACCTTTCCTCTAAATCAATACTTTCTTCTGTATGTATGTTTTAATATTAGTCCTGTGCTTGCACACTGATAACAACTCTTTCAACAGATTATATGGCAATAATATCCACAGTTTTCACTTCTTTTTTAGTTAGTTTTAGTAGTAGATCAGAAATATTTCAGTCAAGATCCATGGAAACGAAATGATGTATTGAGGAGGACGGATAATCAGAATGGGAGAGATTTCAAGCATGGAGAGACATTTACGGAGCTTGAATGGACTGATATCTTATTGGACTGACCGTTAGTCCCCAGTTCATCATTGGTTTTATATTAAGTTTAATGTACCCCAATGTTATTCCCCTCAGTCCCTCAGATTTTCCCGCCAAAAGTTGTTAACTCCCCTGTTCCCTGCTTTCCTGCTCCTCTGTCACTGATTGGCTGAGAGTTGCCGCAGTGCAGAGTGAGCCCCCATTGGTCCTTTCCCCTGGATACCCGTAAGTTACACCCATCTTTCCCCTGTCTCCCAATCCTGTCTCACCCTTGGTTGTCAATCCCATGCTCCACCCCAGTTATGAATCCTCCTCTCACCCTTACCCTATATAAGTCCCTGTTTGCCTTTAATAAACTGGCATTGCACCCAGACTTTCAGCTACATCTGAACCCTTTTGTGTGGTGCCGTGTCCCTTTCCCTTTTTCCCTTGGGCTGTGGCAATATATTACAAATTTTCCATTCTAAAGTTTAATTTCCATAATCAATTAATGCATATATATTAATTTACTTCAAATTCATGTGTTTTTCATTACGCTCTTCCTCCTAATTTCATGGAATTTTATACCTCATATCAGCATATGTACTGTTAAAGCTATTTTTACTGTAATCGATGCATTTTTGCAAGTATAAATTATTGTAAATATTATTTTATTTTTACAGTTTTATGTGAGTCTTTGGGTTTGTTGTTATACAAAATATTTAAGAAGTTTTGAACAAGTGCCATTCCCAACATAATATTATATTACTGTGGAGGCAAGACTGAGTATTTTGAGGGTTTTTTTGGAGATTGATTGAGATTGAGAAGAGATTGAGAACAAAAAAGTCAATTTGAGGTTGAGATATATAAGAATAAAAAATATCTGCATATTCAGGAGAAAATATAAAGATATACTATCTTTATGTCTAAATCTGGCATTATACATTTAAGAAATTTAAGAATATCATTATTCTTAAAAGAAAATCAAATTTTTGTGAGATAATGAACAAGTAAGGTGCAAGAGAGGACTTTCAGTAACTCCTGTTGAAGCCACTTGTGGAGATTTTATTCCATTCAGTCTGATGGTGGAGTGTCTGTTCCATATTTTCCCTTTCCATTTCATCCTGTCTTTGCCCCAGCCAATACTACAGATGTGGAAATAATGTTCTAAACAGTACTCATTATATGGGGCAAACTCTTTACTCTGCTTTTTGGTAGTGCTGTGAGAGCAAATGGCTAGAGAAATATATTTCATGAAGATAAAAAGGGCTTCTTTCTAAGATCACTTAAATTAAGGTGACAAATGCTAAAAAGTTGAAATATGTCCTGATGCTTGTGACATTATTAGTGCCCAGCATCACTAGAATGTAGTAAAACCAACTCTGACAGAGTACATCTGAAAATCACAGCAATACTGACAGTATTAACTTAAGTGTGGAAAGCGTAATGTCCTTTTGCATTTTGTTTGTCCCTATAAGTACATTCTGTACTTTCTTGACTCACTGTATTTAAAATTGTTATCAAGTTAATAGAAAATTCCCAGTTACCAAGAGGTTTATAGCTTAACTGCTTTGATGAGAACAGGTCGGAATTGGCAAACCAGTAACTATCCAAGGTCCCAAGTGTGCTAGAAGTTGCACACTCTGCCAAGTCTTTAAAATGTTATAGTGGTACTTCTATGTGCTGAGTCCTTGTATGTGTTCCTAATACCTATGTGTCTGAAGTTCAAATTGAAAAATATCTACAGAAGTATAAAATTATTGCACCTTGCCCACATTGCTGTAAACTTGACGAAGGCTGGTGTTCCTTCGCTATTTCTGTTTTTAAAAGCCTTTATGTGTAAATACATAGTGCATTAATAAAATAATATTTAGGATGTGAGCCTTAAAAACTATTTCATTGCATCTTGTAGAAACAAAAAATAAAACCAACCAATATCTACAATGCAGCCATGAAGGTGGAATCAATGCCTCACTGTTATTTGCTGTAATTGGCTTTGAGCATCACAATGCATGTGTAATTGGGTCTGTACTTGTATTCTTCAAGGATTCTGTGCTATTCCTACTTGAACCCATTTTTGATATGGTTCAGCTCAGCGGTGCCAGCTACCTCTTGTTATGCAGTTGAAAAACTGTGACCATTAAAAATAGGATACGGTGTGATTTTGTTTTGCAGCACTGCATGGAAAATCAGTTGCTGTTCATAACAGCTCTGTGGTTGGTTGATTTAAAGCAGGAGGGCTACTTCGAATTGACAAGCAGACAGTTCATGAAAAAGGATATTGTATCTTTAAGGCTTTCTGACTGATTGTGTTTAACTGCGCTACTCAGCAGGCAGTAATTAGGCGGTAGCTTTGCTGAGAAACTTAAAGCAGAGTCTGTGTTGCTCTGTGCTCTAGAATAAAAAAAAAAAAAAAAAAAAGGAAAAAAAAAAGAAAAAAAAAAGAAAAAAAAAAGAAAAAAAAGAAAAAACTCTGGATTTGGACAAATGGGATTTTTACTGTTTTTTAGCCAGTATTGGAGCAAACAGAAAGCAGACCCCTTGAGGCTCCTAAAGTTATCTTCCCATGCAGATAGTCTCTAGGGAGCTGTGGCGCTTGAGAAAGGAGGCAATGAGAACCATTATAGAAGCACATGACACTATTGCTGAAGGTCAGAGTGGTATTGGAATAAAAGAGAAGCTGCTGATACAAAATGACATGACTGCTGCATCTTCTGGGCCAGTTCACAATTTTGATTGGAATGTAGCTCAAATGCATCATGAATGTGATTAATAATAAAAGTACACAATAATGACGATGGCTGAACTGGTGCTTCCCCAGACTGCTGCAGAGCAGGACCGAATGGGAATTTCAGAGAAATGGCAGGAAACAAAATATGTAGCAAATGCTACCGCCTGAGGACAACTTGATTTGAAAATGCCATTGTAGTTTTGTGGAGTGGACACTGCAGTGCACTGTTGCAAACACTGAATACAGGAATGAGTTGTCAACTTTCTCCTCCTGAGTGTTACAGTAATGTAGTGAATTGTGGAACAGAGAAACACAAAGTTATGATTTTGTCATAAGCAGCATAGGAGTTTCATAGAAGCACTCCTTTCTGCTGTCACACCTGTATTTTCTATTGCTGTTATTTTGATGTTGTGCTTGTCTTAAGAGCAATTAGACTTTGAAAAGACTCAAGATTCTATCACCATTTATATATACTGCAGCCTCTAACTATGTTTAAAAAAAAAAAGATAGTTCATTTGTTTATGTGCTGGCATTATGCTACTGGAAAATGAAGTCATCCATTAATAGCATAAATGTATCCTATGTTTTGATTTGGCATCAGGTAGTAGATATTGTCCAAGGGTCACAATTTAAATATGATGAGCTCTATTTTTACTGCATAGACTAAGCTTCTTTGTGAGGTCCAGCAAAAGTCTTTTGACTCCTCTCCATAGTTCTGACATTGGTTCTGATAACTTTGAGTCATTAAAGTGAATCTTCTTCAGCAAACACTGTGATTTGACAAATCTTTTTTTATTTTATCTTCTTCATTCACATGTTAACAAGAAAGTAAATTAGCATGTAAGTTGGCAAGAACACTACACTGAGAAACATGCATTTTCACAAGACCATTGTCCTGAGGCTTGTAGTTTTGTAGAAAGGTTTGATCTGAGTAAATTATGAAAGCTTATCAGAATTCTCTGACTGAATGTTTATAAGAGCCAGAACTGCTTTCCAATTACAGCTGGGCTTACAGCAGAAAGATGGATTCAATGTCACTGCCTAAAATTCACCCATCTTTATTTCCTGTTTTCAAGATTGATACATTTTGTGTACTTCAAAAATGCTCTTTGAAACTGGGTACCCAGAAGATCAAGAATTAAATAGCCAAAGTATTTTTTCTAAGTGACAATGATCCTAATTCATTGTCAGTTAATGCTAGGTGTTTTTTGCTCTAGTATTGAGTTCTTCAAAACTGTAGCAGTATAGGACACTATTTACAGAGACTTTACATAGGGAGGAAAATTATTGCATTAAGTCAAATAAAATAAATAATTCATTACATCACATTTTGTAATCCTCGCGTTAAGCATAAAACCAGTGGTTGATATTTCAGCAAAATGTTTTTGTATAATTTCAGATAGCATATAATATAAAACAATAACTGCATACCTAATGTGAAAAGCTTGCAGGCTAGGAGGGTCTTGCTTGGTGTTTCTATCTTCCTCTATGGTGTTTCAATATCCACATTTTGAGGTGATGCCTACAAGTGTCCATCTTCCCTTGGAATCTACTGGGGCCAATGGAGTGTCTGTCTTTTAACCTGATTGTAACATATTGCCCCAGCTCTTTACCACAAATTTGAAAATCAATTTTCATATCTTGCGAAAACTATGGACGTCTCATCTGTTTCTATGGTTATTCTACTGAGAATAAACAACTCAAAGTAAGAAGTCTTTCTGGTTTTTTCTGTTACAACTGTCCTCTCTCTCACACATACTTGCACACATGTGTCTGGACACAGATGCATACAGTCTACACATATATTCTCATGTATGCATGTACATATATGTCTACTTGTGCAACATTTATATAGGTAAAAGTACAGGAGCTGTAAGTTGTACAAATGATAATATGAAATATATCCTTTTTCCAGAGTCATCATAGAATCATAAACATGCCTTTTCTGACCCAGATGTTTTTTACCTTTGACTTGAAATTTTTTGGGGGGTTGTGTGCAACCCAGTGTTATTTGTTGTTTACATCTGTCATCTGGTAAAGCCTCTCTCGTTTTGGATGGGAACCCACACTGATGGAAAGATGTTTTGCACCCTCAGTTTCATAGCCTCCAAAACAGATCTACTTTAATGATGTCCTTACATGGACTGATTATTATGCTATATTCCAGGCTGAAATAATTGTGTACCTGGCCATCTGCTTCTTCCTTTTCCAGCACCTTCTTGTGGACAGCTGCGGGGCACTTGGTGGGGGCTGGGGCAGACTCCTACTGAGGTGTCCATGCATCCATCTTGTGGGAAAGGACAGACTTTGTCAGTGAATTTCAAAGCTGTTTAACTAAGCATTTCCCCTTTCTAAGAATAATAACCTTTAATAGCCTACATTTCCAACAGGAGCAAACACATCATCCCTGTAAGGTAAAAAAATGTCTGCTAGTCATAATGCAAATCCTACAAGAGCCTTCTAACCAGTTTTTAACTTTAAAATAGCAAACTGCTGATTAATTGTAATGGTCAGTCAGCTCCAAACTAGATTAAGAAACTTGAATACTCTGAGAATAATATATGGGTACCAATTTCAAAGGAGGGTACAAATATAGCCATTTTGGATGAATGTATATTTCTCAAAATGTAGCAGGATGAATTTAATTAATTTTATGGTATTCATGGCATTTAAAAATTATTTTAGTGAATTACTATAGAAAGCGTATCTTATTCTTTTAATTAATCTTTTATAAAGAAAATGTTTTCATCCAAGATACTAAAGAAGAACATTATAAACATGCTCAGGCAAGAGATAATAGATTTACAGTTTAATTGTAATGTTCTGTTAAGCATTTTAATGGAAAACCTGATGACCCAATTATACAGTAAAAGTGGAAATTCAGAACACAGTATCTGGATTCAAATATAAAAATGCTGAGATGCATAATACATAGGAGTTTGATATCTATTCTGCTTCTTGTCAAGGAGGTATAAAATTATCAAGAATTAACAGACAAGAGAAATCAGATCCTGGAAAGAGCTAGGCATTCTGGAGAGGAAGATAAATTGTATTTTAACTTAGAATAGTAGCCTCTCTTTCTGTGCAATGCAAAATCAGTATTTTCTTTAATTTTCCTGCACTGACATCCCATTTGTTCTGTACTACCCCTATTCATAGTGGCATCAACAAGATCTTCCCAGTATTAATCCTTCCCACTATTGGAAGTCAGCTACAGAGTTAGCTAGTTTAAGACAAGATTTTCCAAGACATCTGTAGCTCAGTCTTCCCTTTCCATCTAAGTCATGTGTCCCAAGCTGAGGTCCTAACAGGCTGTTGGTGAGACTGTGAAGAATAAGAGAATGGCTTACAGGACCACAGCATTTTAATAGTCTTCTCAAGTCCAAAAAGTAAAGTAAATAATGTATTAGTCTCCATTAGAACCTACAATGACCCCAAAAGTCTACTCTACTTTGACAAAATGTTTGAGAATGACTGCAGTGTTCAATTATTTTGTCTTCTAAAAGAGGTATACAGCAGCAGATACAAGCAAAATCTTCTATCTCCAATATGTCACAGAAAACACAGAAAAATGATGTTTCATTCAATAAGTGGTATTTTGGGTCCCTAATGGTGAAGGAAGAAGTAATGAGAATGTGACTGTGCAGATGCCATTATTCAGAAAAAATGAAGTTGTTATGCAAAGCACTAATAAAAGGTCCTAAGGAAAATATGCAGACACATGAGACCATAAAATTATCAACTTTACTTAATGCCTTGAGAGAAAAGAATTTGAGGGTATCTGACCTGGTCCCAGTCTTCATCAAAAGGGAGACTGAGGAACAGGTCTTTTTCAACCTGCTGGTATTCACTTTTTAGCAATCCAAGCCTTGCTTTGTTCCCTGCCTCTACACAGAGAAATGTTATCTACTAAGTAACAGCCAGTGCCAAGCATACCACAACTATAGTTAGTCTCTGGAGTGTAATTTGGTTGTTTAATTTTACTTAAATTTTGCACAAAAATCTGTATCATATTTGCTATGTTATCAGCACAAATCCCATTAGTTTATATTTAGCCTCATATGATATTTATATCTTGCAGCTTTTCATGGGGCTGTGATAGACCACAGACATGCCAGTATCGATTTAATCTCCATTATGATCTACATCATGAAGTATAGATGCTCAGAAACTCATTAGCATACCAATTCAGATTGTGGTGGGATTCTTGAGGAACCAATGCAGTGGTAGCAACTGACTGTAGCACTTTCCTTGGGAGAAGCTGACACTCTTAACTTGTGACCTACAAATCTATAATTATTCTTAAAAGCCAAGCAGTTTCTTATGTGGTTCAGAAATTCCTTAGTGTCTTTTGCATATCTTTTTGTCTGCAAGTTATGGAAAAAACGGTATCTGGAGTAATTGGTTGTTCCAGATTTGGTTCTGATCATTCAAAAAGGACCAGATACAAACGTGGAGACAATGTAATGAAAAAGTTCAAGATCTTTAAAGAAAGAAGAGGCATGACCCTGTAATATAAATGTAATGCATTTTAAATAGGGAGCTGTTAATAGTGTTAGAGAAAGACAAGGCTTACAAAAAACAAAGTAAATAAATTTTGTAAGGAAATAATTACTCCAATATAGAGGAAGAGTGGCAACTACATTGAGAGACCAGTCTGGTAAAATCATCAGCAATTTAGTAACCTGAAAATCTAAAATAAAGAATCCAGAAAGTAGTCAGTAGTTCAAGTGACTACAGATGAATATGAAAAAATAGCAGAAGATATTGGAACAAATTCAGAAGTGCTGAGGGACAAACCAAGAAACTTTTCACAGGATACATGAAAGGTAAAGAGAAAGCAGTTATAGTAAGAGCAAGACAAGGAAAATTAAGACAACTACTCGACAGAAATTGAAAAATTAAAACTAGTACACTTAATTCATTTCTGTTTATATCTGCACCATAAATATTATGAGGAGTCAGGAAGTTAGTAACAACAAGTAAAGCTGTGAGATCTCAGGATAAGACAACAGTTTAGAAAGTATGAAGATAACACAGATATTCTCAAATGCCTGGGTCTAATGAAATTTCTATTATAGATGTAGCTAAAGCAACTCTGGAATACTTTCAGAGGGGATATTACAGAAGAATAGAGAAGGGCAAATGTAAAGACTGTGATAACAAGGTCAGAAGAGAGCCAACGAAATGTACACTAACCAGGTTCACTTCTCTGTGAGACATGGTCTCAGATAACGAAACAAATTACTTATAGGCACCTCAAAGAACATAAAAAGGTATGCAGTCAGAATGGTTCAAAGACAAATCATGTCACACCAGTTCACCTGTGATACAGTCCTGGACAACGTACTGGATATGAGAAACTGTAAACACTACTGCTTTTGATTTAATAAATGCTTTGTCACATGAGCATCTCATAAACTCTTTGGCTCCAGACACATGCAAAACTGATGAAAAAACTATACTGAGTACTTAGCAGTTTGGTACTACTCCACATTTTCATTATTAATCTAGAAGATGCATTAGGTAGACTTTTGCTTATTATATTTACAGGGAACACTACTGTGGGAGGGGCTGCAATCATGCCAGAGAATGGGATTAGAAGTTGAACTGGAGAAATCATCTGGAAAAAACTGAACACAATTCAGTAACTAGAAATACACAAATCTTCTCTTAGGCATGATGAACTGAATATGAGACAGGAAACAATAGACCAGGTTTCAGATGTGTAGAAAAAAGCTGGGAGACATAATGGGTCACAAACTGAGTCTGAGTCACCGATGTCATGATAGAGTGAAAAAAGGGAACACTGGATGAGAATATATGTATAAACAATGGTGAATAATCCTCTTAATCTATTCAGTATTACTAACACTTATTATTATGCTCCTAGGTGTTATTGTGCTTCCAGGAGAGAAAATAAAAATTTAGAAAACAAAACCTACCAAAATATTGAAATAACTTAATACATAACATAGAAATCAGGTAATTGGGGGTCGGTGTGTGGGTGTGTGTAGTAATTTCACAACAGGTTAGATGAATTTTCTTATGGATTTTTTTGTGGAGGAGGAAGAATTTTAGTTTTTGACACCAGACTTTTTCAAGATAGATGAAATTTCTAGTGTTTGTTCTAGAAAAATCAAAGTTGTTATCACCAAGCAGTGAATTAAGACTGAAAAAAGGTAGCCTTTTGCTGATTCATGCAGGAATGTGTGATTGTTTTTTCTGTGATAGAACCTCCTAAAGCAAGATCTAATGTTTTCAGCCTTTAAAACTAGAAGGAAATCAGATGCAAATGTGGTACACTAACCTCATTATTACCTATTGGTCCCTGGAGTGGACATTATCAGCTTTTAGAGATTTGATTTTTCTGGAGACAGAGATGTACAGAGTTCGATAGAAGGTTTTGCTGTGAATTAGGCTATTGCAGCAAATGGGCTAAGATTTCTCAAAGAAGTCATTTCAAGATGCAGGGTTCTTTAGGGAGAAGCAGCCTTGGATTGGGCAGGAACAGCTCAGATATTGCATGAGTCTGCTCCAGCAGTGGGTGGCACTGCTATTCTGCAGGCACTGCGGGCAGTGAAGTAGATCAAGGTGCCAGCTACTCAGGATTCTAGGTGTGCATTCATGGCAGCAGAATAAGCTGCAAATATGTATTTTCTTGTGCTGCTTATGAAAAATATGTGAAAACTTGTCCACATTCGGTTCTCTGACCATCCTTATTCTTAAAGTGTGTTCGAAAATAAAGCTTAGACACAGACAACTCAAAACTACTACTCCAATTCATTGTTAAGGCACCCAATGTGGTACTCTGTCAGTGCAACACAGTGCACTTCTTCCTGGGAAGTGATATGTAACCTCGCTTTCTACTGGACCCACTCACCAGCAAGGAAATTGTTGGAATCACAGCAAGGTTGAGGTTGAAAGGACATCATCCAGTCCAGCCTCTTGCTCAATGCAAAGTCAGCTAGGTTGCCCAGGACTGAGTCCAATCAAGTTTTGAATGCCTTTGAGGACAGAGACTCCATAATCTCACAGAAAATCTTTTTCAGTATTTAACTACTCTCACTGCAAAAAGGCTTTTTGTTATGTTCAAATGGAATTTCTTATATTCCAGTATGCCTATGACCTCTTGTTTGTTTACTGGATACTGCTCAGAACAGTCTGACTTCACTTTCTTTACTGCCTCCCATCAAGTATTCATACACATCGACAAGATTCCCTGCGAGATTTTTCTTCTCCAAGCAGAACAATCCCAGTTCCCTCATCTTTTCCTCATACAAGGGGCATTCCAGTCCCTTCATCATTTTTGTGGCCCTTTACTCTGATTGTTTGAATATGTTCATGTCTTTGTTGTAGTGAGATCAGCACTCCAGATATGATCTCAAACTGCGGATCAAGATTAGCTGGTTGAGAGGGGCTTGGACCTTACCTTTACCTTTTGTTTCTGGTCCCATGAAAAATTACTCAGAGCTCATATAAAAGCAAGAGACCTGTTACTATCTGGGATCTTTAACAAAAAAATGTCTGTCATTCCATTAAAAAAAAAAGTCTTGAGGTTACCCTGACAGATAAAACCCGAAGATTTTCAAACATCATGGACACAGGAATTTCTGTTAATTTTGTTAAGAGAAAGTATTTAATGGTTCTTAGAAAAAATGTCAAAATAAGTCTCATATAAATTATGCAAATTGAATGGGTTCAACTAGATTTTAAGACCCATTTGAAGAGATTACCAAAGTAATCTGCAGTAAAGACTTCCCCCTGAAGCAGCAAGCTACACAAGCCCCAAAACTATTCCCTAATTATGCCAGGTTACTGATTAAGCTCCACACTGACCTCTCTCCCTTTGTTCCTCCCGCTGATGACTTTTGTAACTCAATGAGAAGAAAAGGAAAAAATTTATTTTTTTTACATTTCTCTCTTACTGCTATGTTCAGACATATGTACATAGAGATGTATATGCACACATGTGTGTATGTATATAAATATATACATATATATATACACATATATATATATGTAGCCCTACTCTGAAACTTGCCGTGCTGGTTGGAGTTGCCTCAGCACCTCAAACAATTTCTTTCGTTCAGTTGAACAACATAGGAATATCAGTGCCAAATAGAGTTAAGTGGAAAACATAATCAATAATTAACCAGCTGAATAAGAGAATTAATTTTTAATAAATATTTAGAAGGATGCATAGAAGTATCATGCTGCATTACTGTACGTCCAAGAATTTGCTAAATATGAAATTCAAAGCACCTTAGGTGATAAACTTCAAATAGTACAATGTGTCAAACAAGCACATTTATTTCTAATTCTGCTTGGTGCTGAACATTTTTCCTGAAAAATGTTCAAGCCCCTCAGTTCTTACTGACTTAGCATTTTGCATATTGAAAGTGATTTTTTTTTTTACTTCATACACAGTAGGGCCATACGATGCTATGTTTTGGCCTTTGGCTACCAGCACAGAATGGAGCTCTTTGCTCTTTATTGATTCATAAGGCCAAAGTAAGAAAAATAGACTAGATAGACTGTCTTGTGCTGAGAAAAAAGATCAGATAGTTGCATACATATTCTGAAATATTTGTTTGCTTTTTACTTTGAGAATATTAATCTATTAAAACCAATGTTTCATGGGAAATTTTTGACAAAGCTTTTTTTTTTTTGAAAGGTAGATAATTTTCTTTAGCCCAAATGTTTTAGTGGAATAACCAGAATAAAAATCTCTTAACCAGGCCAACTTCTGTGCTTGAATAAGAGTATGTACTTAAGTGCCATGTTGAATAGGAAGACAATTAGTGAAAGAAGAGCAGTAAAATCTTAAACTGAACTTTATGAATGAAGTCCTGGAGACGAATGGTAAATTTACAAATGTAAATAAAATGTCACATGACTTCAAAGAAAATTACTGGGTTCTGTGACTGGCTCTGTCACAGATTTACATAGCAATGTATAAGTCACTTAATCTCCTTTAGTTTCTCCATCTGTACAATAACATCATCTCCAGGGCAGTGTTGTGAGACTCAGTTAATTGCATAGAAATTATTTAAAGATCCTTCAGTGAAAAGTTGTACTGATGCTTTCAGAAACATGACCCTTTTTAAGCTAATGATTGTCTTTTATCCCTCCTTAGAAATGACATAAGCCAAAGAAGCAATTCTCTTTTGTCTGTTGTTCACTAAATTTTGAAGCAGCCTAAAGAATTTTCACAAGCCAAATACTCTAGATTCTGAGGAGAGAGTAAGAGAAGAAAAGTGAAGGAAAGAGAGAAAGATCTTTTCCATTTTGGTCTTCCCGGGATTACAGAATTTGGTAAAGCAGACGTACATGTGCATAAAAGGGAAGGCCATCCAGATGTGAGTTTCCCTCTCTCCCTGACTGTAACAGCTGATTCAGTGGAGCAGAGCTAATGATAGTGGCCAAATGTCCAACCTTCAGTAGTGGCAAAGAGTTACCATGGTAGCAGAGCAAACAGGAAGGAATCAAGTGGGGGAGGGCAAGGGGATGGGTACAGAAAAAGTAAATCCACGTAAGAAGCAATAATAGCAATCTGAGGTAAAGTGGCACTCCTGTAGAGTGTTTTGTCAAAACAACAAAGACCAAATTATTCAACAAAAATTATTTTAAATATTTCACTTGAACCCCTTTATTAATTATGCTGTCATTCTACCTGCTGCTATAATTAATAGTTTTACAATTCCTTCATTCTAAAATGCTCTCTTAACTCTTGGATGAGGACAGATGAATGTTGATGACAAGGAGAATAGAAATGAAGAACTGACACTAATGAAGATTCAAATGCATGCGTGGATGGCAGAGCTTTATCTGTACAGCCACAAGAAATTGAGAAGGGTCTAGAAAAACAAATATCCCAAGAAAATCGTACTTGTTTGTTCCAAGTATTATAATATACGCTTGTGTATGAATATACAAAAAATAGCAAGTGGACACAGCTGTGAGAGTACAGTAAGACACCATGGTGACAGGAGACTTTATAAAAACCCAAACAGATAACAAAGGGCTCCTGAATGTAATGAGCCACATGACTGATTAGGCAGAGACCACACTGTGCAAGAATGAGGCCTAAAGCAAAGAACAGCCTGAAAGAAATCCAAGAGAGGGAGAGAGACTTGGAAGAATGAGTTAAGTAGACTTAGAGCTAGAAACAAAGGCAGAAAGAGATCTGTAGGGCTTGTAGGAGAAGGAGTTTTGTAGATGGCAGACAATGGAGGGCTCAGAAAGGAGCAGTTACCCTTGGGCCCTCAAATAGTGCCAAGAGATCAGGGAAAAACAGACTTAAACAAGGAAATGTGCATGTGGTAAAGGCGTGGGGGAGCAAGCAGAGGGCCAGTAGGGCAGCTGCAGTGGGGCAATGTGTATTGGAAACACAGCATGAACCCAGAGCTACCAAAGGCTTCTGCTAGGGATATGTACATCCTGTCTTTGGTCTTCTCACAAAAGAATGCAAGAATTTCTGTCTTCCCCTTAAAAGAAGAGCTAGTATTTTTGGTGAGCACTATTCATCTTCCTCTCAAGTGCCTGTCCCTTGTTCTTAGATTCGCAGTAGTTATCTCTTCTTCAAGGCTTGGTTTTGAATCTTCTTTGGATGTTTAACATGAAGTTAGGGTGAGAATGATCATAACTCTTATCAACTGTACAAATCATTATTCACACTGTCTTCCACACGTTTTTAGTTTTAAAGTCTCAGAACTGATATCCAGTCTGGAGTGCAAGGGTGGTATGTCAATATGACAAATATGTATCCCTCTTTTTATGCTTGACAATTGTCTGTGGGTCAACAACATCCAACAGTTCTGAAATGGAAAATTTCATTCATCACATAAGTGTAAGTACTCTTAAGCACACCCATCAACGCCCCATACACATATAGACAGGTGAGACATTTGAGCATCCTGAACCCTTCTTTCCCTTTGACTGTCCTCATACTGTGGCTCCTTGCTTGTAGCAGAAGCAGGAGACACGGTTCAGAGATAAACATCTTTTTTTAACATGCTGCACAAAAAAAGAGGATGATGTTAGACTCATGCAAACATCACCGTGCACAGAGGTCTTCACATACACAAACAAATCTGCTGCAGAATTATGGCCCTTGCCATTACAGCTTGAGTCAATTGCCAATTACATCGAGATGAAAGATTCATGAGTAAATGGCCTGTCTTTATTTAGTTACTGTAAGAACAGTGAAAACTTGGAATTTAATTTTGTTCTCTTTTTATTGAATCTCATTAAAAAACTGCAGCAACAGACGAATTTTCACACTTTTATCCAACCACCAATGTTGGTGCAAGTGCTGTACTTCACCAGCACAAATTCCCTGAGTAATTTTAAGTAAAAAAGTTACACATATTCCAAGAAAATCATTCATATAAACTTATATAAATACTAGTATTTTGATAATTGATATATTTAGGAAAATCTCAGTGTTCATGGATTTAAAAGTCCCACTTACAGTCCATGTAGTTTATGGTTGGATTTCTTTTGCTTTGTATTGCCATTTGAAGAGGAACCCAGAGTTATCAAAACTGGTAGAATTAAGGAATTTGTTGACAAATATATGGAAGCGGCAATTAGGTATCCAGCCAAGCGCTAGGAGATCAATAGTAAGAAAACTTCCATATTCTGAAGCTCCAGGTCAATACAACAGCTGTCCAGAGAAAAATAAAAAAGAATAATAACTTAATCAGTCATATCAGATGTGGAGGAGGTGAAATTTTGAGCATTAAATTTTGAGCATTTCATAACCAAATGTTTTTTTGTTGGAAAGGATGTCACTCTTTAGCTAAACTTTTCCGTCCTTTGATTATGAAATCCTTTCAAATAACGAATGTTGTAAAATAACAGCTGAACTGAATCCATGAAACTAAGGCAAAAATCATTTTTGAACACTAACTTCTCTAAATCCATTTTTGAATAACAACCCAGACAAAACCACCACTACCACCATCACTACTACTACTACTACTACTGCTGCTACTACTACTAGTCAGAAACAAACAAAAACAAACAAGGAAAAAAACCACAGGTCTGTATGATCTTCAAAGCTCTATTCAATGAACCTGATAAGGGAGGAGAGGGAAAGTCACATCATGGTCCATAGTGACATCGAAGCAGACAAGATTCCTGCCCTGAGGAGTTTACAGCACAAAACCAGTTCAATCAGCTAGTGAAGCTAAAGAGTTGAATTGATGGGAGTATGCTCATACTAATATTCCTGCAGTTGGTAAAGTACTTTGTACACAGTAACAAACATATTCATAAGCAAAAATCTTTGCTAAAGCAATTTCAGATAAGTAACTTTAGCTAGCCTCAGCTAACTTCTAAAAACAACTTTAAACTTTGTGTCTGTGAACTCTACACCTTTGGAAACGAGTAAGTATTCTGTCAAGTGGTTCTGTATAATTCTCAGTGTCCATGATAATCTAACATTTGTGACTAATCTATCCAATTTTTCTCTACCCTTGATTTTTCCCCTTGCTTTGTTCTTGTGGGTTTATATACCTGATTTTATGGTGTTTTTATTTAATTAAGTATATAGGAAATATTTTGCAATCAAGAAAACCTCATAAACCACAAATTTTTATGTAGATTCTAGGAATTCCTTTTAATTTGTGATGGCAGAAAAATGCTGCTTTAAACAGCAATGACATGAGCCATCTTTTTGGTTCACAGATGTACTGGCTATTAGGCATTCTTCATTCATGTAAATGCAAGAACAGCTTTTATATTTCTTAGAAGAATCTGATATTTAGAGGGAATGGAAATAACTGGGTATAGCTTTTTTCAGCAGCTTATGAACTGATATTTAGCCTTGTACTAAAAAAGGTATATATCAGGTAGCAACTATAACATAATCCTGTAGTCCTAGACTGTGTATATGATAGATGCTAAATGATGTTTTCTTGAATACTGAACTACCTAATTAATGAGATCATTCATTAATTGATTGATTTATTAATTCTTTCATTTGAATTAATTTTAATGGACTCATTTCCAGCACTCTAAATCTCTGAAAATAAAGGTCAGTGGGACTTGACTATATGTCCAGAGCAATACCGTGAACAATACTGTGCCCCGTTGTCACAAAGGCAATGTCAACAAGAACACCATGGGAGGTCCAATTTCACCTGCAAGGTAAAATGGCTCCTTATAATTCTCTATATTGCTGAAAAGGACTGTTTCTCACCTTAAAGCAAACAGGAAAGGAATGATCATTTCAGCTTACAAATGTGGGACTGTTGGGGGGGTGTGAGTGGCTCTGCTGGGGGTGGGGTGTGAGTGGCTCACACTGTCAGTCATGTTCATTCCCCACATCAGCACACTGTTGGACACAGTCACGCTGTTGTAACCTGTACTACATGACAATTAGACAGCATAGTCATGAGCAACTGAATTGAGTAAGTAGATATTATGCTAAGACTTCAGCTTGTGTAGATTGGCAAAGTTCCATTTAACTTAGGTGAGGATCTGGCCCTGTGAGTTGTCATATTATTTGGAAAAGCTAAGTTGTGTAAATATTCATATTCTCTGCAGTTTGATTTTTATTTTAATCTAGCTGAACATATTATATATTATAAATTGCATATTAATATACCAATTAGTGGATTCTTTTTAAATTATCAAATTAAATTTTCTCTTTAGCTGCTTAGCTTGTTTAGCAGCAAATCTAGTTTTTCCATGACAATAGTAAAATAAGAGTTGAACAGAAGAGTCCTGGAAAATATAGTATAAATCTGAGACCTTTATATAGAATGACACTGTTCACTTTCTTTGATGCTAGTTCTTATAAATGCAAATGTACACCTCTTTCACTGTTGTATGTAATGTGATTTAGCTCTAATTGACTGGAAGTTGTGGAAGTTTGATTTAGAACTTAATATGTAGATTACAGCTAAATACACAATGTAGGTCTTTTAAAATATGGGAATATATTTAAAATTCCCCGCTTTTTCCCCTAACTCAGAAGAAAAATTATATAACTTTGAGCTGAAAAGTGCTCTGCCATGACCATCACACAAAGTCATGGATATGTGGTGATATTGTTTCTCTGCTTTCTTTCTTTTTCCTTTTTTTTTTAACTGTTACCTATAAAGCCAGTTCCAGATAGGAACCCTAAGGTATTAGGTGAAATCTAATTTTAGTGTATGAACTGTGTTGTGGCCATTTCTCTGAGAAGACAGAAACTTGCAGGGTAAAATTGCAGCTAAAGAAGTAAAAGTAGGAATGTTTCCCCTTCTCTTTTATCATTGACTTTATGAATTAGTCCTAGTTTACTTGTTTCAATTGGTGTCAACATATTTTTGAATACTATTAGCGTAGCAATGAGGCCTGTTCTCAGGTTATTGAATGGTGTGTTGATTTCCAAAATAAATAGATATGCAGTGTGAAGGACAAGCTGTCACTTTGGGAGAGCTCTGCTGATATAAATTAAAAGGCACTTCTAATTGAAAACTGTAATAGTAGGAGGGTTAGGGAAACAGTGAAACCACTCAGTTCCTTTCAGATTTCATGAGGCTATGATAGAAGATACAGCAAGAGGAGGAAAATGGGTTTATTATATGTCAAAGTAAGCAATAGCATTAACTTAGACTAAAATAACCATATCAAAAGTAAGTGTTTTCATTATTTTCATTATAGCTCATTTTGTTCTGGATTATTCTTACTTTTTGGAAGTGACCTGAGGCTTCCTGTGATTTCCCAGTGAACTCAGTTGAATTTCGAGCATTAAAATCAAGCCTCAACTCAATCACCAGTGTCACTTCAGGCCATGTTTAGCCTGAATGCCAATGAGAAGAGTGCAAACATTCCTGTTAAGTTTAACAGACTTTGTATAGATTTCTAATGACCAAACATTACAGTGTTTTTCCTGGTCTGTTAATGACACTTGTGTCTTTCAAGGGAATCTTGTATTCCTTGCTGAGGAGCATTTACAGAGCACGACTATAGCATCCCAAGTCCAGGACTGTGTGGCAAACAGCCATGTTTTTAATCTGTTTTCCTAGCTGGATTTTTTTTTTTCCCCCAACAAATGAGGAAGTTCAGTGAAGCCACTACAGAAAGTTAAGACTGCGGATTAAAATAGTTTATATTTAACCCTATTGAAACAGCTACTCTGTCTCCAGAGCTGTGTTTCTTCCTTTTTTTGTTCCTGCCCTGCACGGGTTAACAATTGAGGCCTGTCTATAACTCATTTCTATAGTAACAGCAAGACTGAGACTTTTTTATGGGCACCTAATAATTAGAAAGTGCTAGAAGGTATAACAATATAATGAATCAAAACTGATAGACTTGTGGGTTTCCATAGAAACATGTATAATTATGATAATCGGTCCCTGGCGTACCCTCAGAATCGTATACATTCAGTTAAATGCAATAAACATTAGGCACTATTTAGTGAGCTGTGATGCAGATTAACAGTGTGAGATACAGGGAGACTGTGAATAAAATTGCTGTACAGTTTATCTCAAACTAATTTTCCAGATTGCTTTAATAGATGTGCTATGTGGATGTGAAGAATTGAAAGTGTATTTTTGTTAGTGGTAAAGCTAACAAAGATAATATTTCATAAAGTGGCTGACTATTAATTTTGGTGCAGATCAAAATGTTCTGTGGCACATTATTGCATGGGAGATCACTAAATCCACTGAGAAAATAATATGGTGGGACTCAACTGAATTATTTATTTTTTGAATATGATATAGGGCTATTTGGGTTTCCTGTGTCCCCCTTGGCTTGCTGGCTTATTTCTCTCTTTGCTTGACTCCCATTTAAGAAATATGCTTGCTGGTGCTCCTGGTCTGATTCTAACTCTATCTCTTCTAAAGCAAACAAATTTCTGGTGACTTCATATGCAGCTGCTCAACATTACAATATTTGTATTTTTAGTGTCCTGTGGTATGTTGCTGATTTTGGTGGTTATTTGATTTCTGAGTAAAAAGGTAACTACATTTATAAGTGCTTGTAGCTCTGCATTGGTTAAAAAAAGAGTTAGATGCGCAGATTTCCATTTAAAGGAAAAGCTATTCATAGATGACAGAGACCTACAGGTATATTAAATTTGAGATAGAGCACTGATGGTGATAGAACACACATTGTGGATCAGGAGACTCTTCTTGTCATTCCTGCGCATGCAAGAGAAGCAGTGGAAAAGCATTTAACTGTGTTTAAATGTTTCCTAATTATCTTTGAAGGCCAAAGTTTTACTAGAAGGATGAATTTAGCTTGATGTAGTCTCTTTGTAGAAGACAAGTTTTGCTCCAATGTTGTTTAAAAACATTCATTTCAGAAGGCAAGAATTGCCCTTGTTTGTGATACAGTTGTTGAATATGAAGAATCTAGATACTCAATTATCAGACATGATAACCTCAGGATTGAATCTGGTGCCCACATAGATGTGCATTTACCTTAAATGCACTCTGTTCCTTATGAAATCTCAGGGAAAACTGTTTTTCTCAATAAATCCCTCTGCTTTCAAAATGAGTCAGTTTGGCCTGCTGTGTTTGTGGCTTTTTCACTGTTGTTCTTGCTTGTGACTCAATTACAATAATGGTTATATGTTGTCTGTTGATTCAGTCCCAAAGATTTGGGTTCTCAGGAATCCTACGCAGTGGCCTGGAACTCTGGGGCAGCTCACAAACTGTTAAATTCAAAACTGTGGTTTTGAACATGAGGCTGCCTCTCATTGTTGCTCATTCTTTTGGTTCTTGTCTATGCTAAAAAGAGCCTTTTATCAAAATGTTTTTAACATCTGGTTTTCCCTTTGCTTTACTGCTTTTCTATTACTAAAATGTCAAAAGCTGACAGGGGTTCAGAAAGCTATTAGACAAATTCATAGAAGCAAACCTACCAAAGGCTACTAAACATAGAGATAACACCTCTGGGTCAGGATGTCCCTGAGCTGTGGATTTCTGGTGGCTGAAAGCCCATACCCAGGGAGCATCACTGTGTGTCTTGCTCTTATATTTCTCCCTAGGCATTTGGTATTGGCCACTGTTAAAAACAAGATACCTGGGTTAGATAAACCCTTCATCTAACGAAGAACAGCCGTTGTTACATTCTCATGTAAAAAGACTTGGCTGCTAACACTGATGCGATAAAACATTTTCAATAGCTTTCTAGAAAATATGATACCCAAGCTGCACTATTGTCAACTATAAAATCTTTTTTTTTTTTTTAAACAACAAATGTGATTTACTGCTGACATTCTGTCATTTTGGAGCTGTGAAATCAGTTTCTTCCTTCCTCCCGCTGTCTGTGGGGATGGCCACTGGTTGGGGGGGAGCACTAACAGAAATGCTTGTGAAAGGGGAATTTCCAGTTATCCCAGTCTTTTTCCTCTACATTCTTCATGTCACATCGAGTGTTGTTATTCTTTTAATGTATTCAGTAAACTAAGAGGCAATTTAAGGCCCTGAACATTTAGTTCAATATGCTTTTCAGAGAGCTGGTGCACAGCATCAAGTATTTTATAAACTGGACACTACCTTACTACACATTACCCTACCTGTGTACAAGATCTTCCCAATTCAGAAAGGAGAACTACCAAATACAGCGTGAGTACCTTGGCACAGCAGCCCAGGTAGGGAGGAATGCCATTCAAGCAATATTTTTAGTCTGCTGGAAGGACAATGCCATGGCACAGCCACTCCACTGCCTGCCACTGGGGCCTTCAAGGTTATACATTGCAGCCTTCAGCATTCCTCATGAGTTGCCATTTTAATAAGGAACAACTTCCAGTTCAGGCAAGTTAATGTGCTGGCATGGGCAGGGACTGGATACTTTTGACTTATCTGGAAGAATAATAGGCTGTACTGGTACTCAAAGAGTACCAGGTGTCAAACCCCGATCCCATGTGCAGCTGCAGATGTAGAAGGGGAATGAAACATGCAGAAAGCAACAAACTCCTAAGTTTAGCACAGCAGAGGGCAGCTGCTCATATTGCCATCCTTTAACAGATCTGTTTTTACAAAGCTACATCTCCGTTTTTGTGTCTGTACTTTTGTATCTGTCCTGTGAACTAGCACACCCTGACGAGGTCTCTTACATGCTGTGTGCTCCTCAGGGCCCACTCTGAGACCCCATGTGCTTCTAGAGGCTGATGCAGAAAGGGATTTTTGTCTATGTGGAGGCTTCCGTCTGCTGCTGCTATCTAATTAATAAATAAGTCATCTTCATCATAATATTATGCTGTGCAGCTGGCTGATCTTGCAGAGCTGAATCCTTGGTTGAACACACAATCACAAGGTGTTTTTTGAGAATTTGGTCCATCAGAGCCTGCCAATGGGTGGAGGATCCTGTTTAATGATTAAGTCTGCTCGAGTGAGTGGCCTCCAGTTGGCAAACACAGCAATAACCCCTTCAGTTGTGTCTCTGCTTGTTCTGTGATAACGTAAAACAAAGGTCTCCTCATGGGGGAAGTTTCCTGTCGCTTTCTGAATTAAATTTATTTTAGACCCCTCGTACACATCAGTTCTTGACTTTCACCTCCTGCCTGTTGCTAGATTTCATTGTGCTGGCAAGCGTCATGTTCCCCTGTGATTTCTTTTGTCATGGTAGAGTGAACTCTTTCTCATAGTCTTAATCAGACTGTTCATAGCCATATTTTCATCTTGCTTCTTTGTGAGTCAGAACTCCCTACAGCTCCACTTCTTGTTCTTTCCCATCATGTTGACATTGACTACCTTTGCATGTGCATGCATTTCTAACCAGGAGCTGTTTATCCCATATGGATAGCTACTGACTAAATTTCCCATAATTTGATATATACAAAAAAGTGTTTTTTCCATGTTAGGTAAAAAAAAAAAATCCACTCAATATTTAAAGTAAGAGAACTTGAATGACAGGCAATTCAGGATATGAACATAATAAATTTCAATTTTTTTTTTGTTCAGTGTATGTATCAGTTTATATTATTTTATTTATTATTTGCCCATGTTGACAAATAGTTCCAGACACTCACAAATCATAGATCTGTAAAAATTTTCCTATCTAGCAAATTATGCATTTTCTTTCCCATTAAATTATAAAAAAAGACTTTTCTCTTTCAAGGGTAAGTTATTTTCACATAGATGTGTATGTTAGATGTTTGTGGGAGATGTTCTGAAACTTACTTTTACAACATTTTGCTAAACTGTAGATAACTTGAGAACTTTAGTTTCTACCAGATTTAGGTTCTCTGTAAGTGATGGCAATTGTGATTGCATACGACTGACCATATAGTCTCATTGTTAGTCTTAGCTTAAAAGCTAAATCCTTAATTAATAGGGTGACTGGTTAACCTCAAAATACCATTTTCTTGTGATAGGCAAGCTTAAACCATTTTTTCTCTCATTGTAGCATAACTTCCCTCTTTACACTAAGAAATGATATGTCATAGACTGGCTGCATAGTGACATTTGTGTATGTGAAAGAGTTAGAAGACATTAACAAATACCCTATTCTTCCTGACATAACTAAAACATTCAGGAAAGATAGATTTCTGACTTGTGTCTTACTTGGAGAAAGGGCCTTGCCTTCATCCCATGAGTTATGAAATGGTCTGTGCTTAGGGGTTTGTGTGAACTTCTTCCATCTTTATTTGCTTGTTTATCTCATCCATCTTCAGAAGAGAGAGATCATAAATAGTCTGATTCTAGCCCAGGAATTTTAAAAGCTTTCTTGCTTCTATAAGTTTAACTCTCCAAGCTCAGGTGGGGAAGACCTACACAGACCTGACAGCTTAACCACTGGGCCTGTGGGAGACAGGTTGTGGGTGGACATTCTTATGATTCATCCTTAGCAAGACTGCAATGAACTATTTTCTAAATCACCAATTTGAAAGTCTCAAGAGATACTCATAGACTGAGAGATGATTTTGGTCTGATTGGAGAGCAGGTCATTATGGCTGGCTTCAATGCATTCTGAAAAACAACCTGCAGCAAACCTGGGCAACATGCAGCAAATATTCCAGGAAGAAGTGGGATGTACAAAAATAGTGTCAGTGGGCTTTTGGCAAGAACTGTAAAAATATGGAAGCTAAATATGAGAAAAGCAAATGGTCTTACAGAGAGTCATGAGACTCTGAATGTGTGAAACTGGAATGCCTAACACAGAGACACATACAGCTCTCAAAATAAGTGACATTGCTCCCAATTAAAGCACAGGAATTACAATGTTCTTGTACAATTGTACAACCTCCTGTATATGTACACATCGACACATGCAGAACCTACCAGTTTTCAATCTAGTTTCACTGTACAACTTTTATATTACTATCACAAATAGTATAGAAAAAGAGACTGTTTTGCTTGTCTGCCACTTTAATAAACATTTAGAGAATTTTAAGGAAAATACATCTATCAAATATTTTTAAACATACAGTTTACTTTCATGCTCACAAATTAGTTTCATCACATTGCAAAAATTCCATGTACCACAGGAAAATGGAGTTTTTCCTTCATTCAAAAAAACCCCAAATTCATTACTTTTAAACTATATTGTCTAATTATTAATCCTTTTAATGACTGTTTTTAAAAATAGATATGAAGCTTTTATAGTTCAAATCAGAAGTTATATTTATTGTATTCCAGGAAATATGTAGAGAAAGAAACTTGAATAAAATTACCATGGTAAATTTAGGCTTTGTATTAAATAAAACCATATAGTCGAACTGTAATTATTATAATAGTATAGTAAATATAGAGATAATAATTTGCAGCTATTATTCAATATGATTACTGTAGTCTTACTATTATTAGGATGATTTACTATAGTTTTAATAAACTACAGAATAATTACAGTGGTTTCACTATAATAAGTATAGTTCAGTTGTAATTTTATCTTGAGATCTGGAGCTTTATTATATAGTAATATTTCTTGAAAGGAAAATATAAAGAGAACAACCATTAAAAATAAAATTTAAAGTGTGATTTAAAATAAGTTGTTACTGCTAATTGTATTGTATGGTTATATAGAGAAAGAATAAATAATAAAAATTAATTATATTTCCAATAAAAATGAAAAAATTTCTTGCTTTACTTTCTTTTGAAAATTACTCAAAGTATAGGAGCAAAGATCTCTTTTCACTGTTTAAATCTAATTATGTTCACCTTACCATTCTCTAATGGATACTAAATTCTCAAAATTTTATAAAGAATATATGCAGTACATAACTTATTTTCCGGAAACAGAGATCACTAGCTCAAATGAAACCTTTTTGGGAAAGCAGTTTGCTTTCCAAATCATTTGCAAAATGCTGTGTATAGTTGTAGCTCCCTCTAAGTAATTTATAATCCAGATATGTTCACCTCTTGGGCCATTGCCCTGTAATGTCCTTCCAAAGGTGGTACCGAATGGAACCCACATGACATCTTCCTCATGTTGTTCCATGGACATGGTGACATAAATGGATAACACTGATATTCTTGTATGGCTTGGTCCTTTGTCCTCATGTTAGTCTGACACTCACCTGGTACTGCAGACAGGCATTTTCCCAATAACAATGAGATGGCACCATCATAACTTTGAAATTTACATTCAGGTGAGAAATTATATGGGGTCGAATCTAGGGGAAGAACCCCTCTGCAGCTTGAACACACACTCCGTGTGTTCAAGTGTGGGTCCCTGTTTGCCAACCCTGTGTTTCAAAATCTACTGCTGCTTGGGAATCAGCAACACAGTTAGGGAGTGTACACTAAGCTTAATATATAATTAAGATAGGCTAGTAGAGAACTACCCTGCTCTAATGCTAAGTTGCTGCATAGCATTATTCCTCTGCATTTCCTCTACTTCCCTGGCTTTATCTCTAGATAAAAGTCAACTCTCAACCTCACAAGTAGGTATTTGCCACTTTATAAGTTATTAAAGGAAAACTATTGCACTGAAATAAATAATCTCATAGTAAAAAACTAGAATTTTATATTGAGTATATATTAATTGAATATGCCAATGCTAGCTCTGCATGAAAAAAAGAGAATTGAAATTTGAGTGGTACAGTAAGCTATCAGAACATCCAAATAAAGTTTTGCATCACTTACCATACTCACTGTTGCAATTTTTGCCTTTGTTGTTTAATCACCAACACTTTCCTCACCATCACATCAACAATTCATTAACATAGTAAATACATAACATAATATAGCAAAAGAACAGAGAGGGAAGGCCTGAAATCAGTGGTTATTTTATGACCACATGGTGTTAGCAAGCATTAGATAATAATTAAAGAGCATCAACATTGGCCACATTCTTGTTTTTGTGTATTTGAATGCACGTAGCTCCAACTACCAAAGCAATTTCAGCTGCAAAATATTTCGCTCAGTGTAGTGGTCCTCGATGTGTACATTTAGTGGGAACATACCCAAAGCTGACATCTCTTCCATGTGAGTGGATGTATGGGCAATTATAAATTTGTGTGAGCCCCCCTCCCCGTGGTTTCTTCAAATTCAAAGTAAAATATGGGAAAATGCTAAGGCTTTTTCTTTTCGAGGACCTCACCGGACTTCAATAAAGCCTTTACTTTATTGGCAGGAAAGGTGTGCCTCTGTAGTGATTACCCTATGTCCAGGGGACACGTCATACAGATACTTTCACGTAGGCATGCATTCACCCTAGAAAGGAATTTTCCTAGAAATTAATGTTTAGCTTAGGAACAGACCTGGTCCCAGCATAGAAATTTTGTTTGCAGCAGCAGCAGGTGATAGCATTACAAAACTGGGCCATGGTTCTTTTATGTAGCAAATGGAGTTTCACGTAGTTCAAGGGAGTTGTCTTGGCTACCTCAATAGCTAAAGGAAAAAACAGCTACCTCCAAAGGATGATTCATCGTACTACTCTCGGAAGAAAATCTTAGGACGCAAAGATTAATGTGTAGTGGAATTGATCCAGGCCAAGAAGGACAAGCTAAAGCAAATCAAATTAGCACCAAACAAATTAATGAAATTAAACCAAGTACAAGTACTATGGTGATGATGAAGCTTTTTAATTATTCATATCTTTTCACCACATATTTTGAATCTAAATGTATAGATCATACAAAAATACCGTCGAACCTGGCATCCATCTGTAGATCTTGGCTAGAGTGCTCTGAGACTCTCTGAAAGAGAAATAAAATAGTTAAATACTTCTTTGAATTCCTGATCTCGACACATATACTATATGTTTACTATAGTATATATATCTATATATGTAAATACATATATAAATGTATGTATACTATATTACATTTAATATTTAATTCAACATAGAGGACAACACAGTCTGAAGTATCTTCATTGTTCTGGTACCTCAACTGAGTCATCAATCAATGTTAAACCTTGAATCTCATCTTTGTCAACAATGATTCAGAGAAGGGGAAAATAATGAAATTTACCAAGAAAATTCTTCAAAACTACCTTTCTGTATCATTTCAAGCAAAGAACAGATGCAAGGTCTGTGAATCTGAAAACCAGAATGGTCATAAACAGAATGAAAGAAAAATTTGAATGAAAAGGGAGAAATGAATAAAGCCAAAGCAAAATGTTGGAGTAGGCAGGAGATTACAGGGGGGTTTTAATTGTTCTTTTTACCTTGTCTACTCAACCAGATCAGACTCATAGAGAAGATTTAACCTTAGAATTATAAAATTCAAGTATTAACTCCACTTGAAAGTTTGAAATTAATATCTTCTCGAGGTTTACATATCTCTGTTTAATAAAGAACAAAATTGGAGCATACAGTATCTATCTGGAAAAGGAGAACCTGAATTGTCCTTTTGGGAAATGACATCATTCACTTCACTGATTGCTATGCCAATTCTTTTACAAAGTACTAAATCCCTGAGTACCGAGAGACCAGCATAAAACTATTACATTGAAATAACTCTTACTGCAGAACCTTTTTAATTCATCTAGTGTATTTATTCTGGATTTAACACAGAGGTCTTTGTTCACACTAAGTTTATGGAAGTATTGTGTTCTTGCTAAATAGAAAGCAATGATTATTGAAATTTTTCTCAACCTTCTTCAGTTGCACGAATAGCCTTTAATAATTTAATTTTTCTTTCCTAAAGAGACAGCATATTTTGGAATGTGAGCTGGATTTCATTTCGATTTCTAATTTCTACAACAATAGTCCATGATCAAGCTGAAATCCTACTTGCTACTATATTTAGTTAAAATTGTTGTTAGTTTAAATGTGACCATTCTGCATAAAGATAACACATGCAATTGCAAAGTTGATGGAGTTTGGCTTGTAGGTTCATTTTTATTCATGACCACATGCAGGAAAGAAAAAAACCAACAACACGTGGTTCAAGAAGAATTTGTAGCACCAACAAAATGCTTTCATCTTACACATATTCTGTATAAATCAGATTTTGATACAGTAGATAATATATAACTTGTGATAGGTTTTTCAAGTGCATGCCTGTGCCTTAACTGATGAAATCAAGCAAAAGAACTTTTTCTTTCTTAAGAGCTGAATAATTTTTATTCACCAATAAATACACCTCCCGCTAATTGAATTTTCTTGTTAAATTTGTATTAATATTCCAACATTAATAACATAGAGGGGATATAAGACAAAGAGAAAGACAAGAGTGAAAAGCAAAGAGATACTCTGCCTGGAAAAAAATTTGGAAAGATTTGGCAGAGTAAAAACATTTTCTTTTTTGATCCCCACTGCATACAGGGAAACGGAATTTTACAAGGAAAACATTCCTTGTCCAAAAAAAAGGATTCCAAAAGGAAATATCTACACTTATAAACAGTTTCTTCTTTGATTGCAAGATCTTGAATGTGAGGTAACTGTTTATATCAGAAAGAATAAATCCAAGGATGCAAGCTCTGAGACCATAACTCTGTCATGTAAGGATGGAAGAAATAATTAGGATGCCCTTAGGAATAAAAATGGTCACATGAAATTAAGGCAGAATCTAAAGCACAATTCAGACAAAAGAAAGTAAATCCAGAACTGTTACAGATTCTTTCTATACTGTTTGGAGATGTCCACTAAGTTTCACTGGAAAATTATGAGGGAGAAATGATATTCGTGCAACAAATTTAAGTAATTCTTAAGTAACATACTAAACCCTCCCCCATGCCAAAAAAACCAAAAAAGGCAGTAAGTAATACAGAAGACAGAACCCAAAACTCTGGGTTCTCTAAAACAAATTTATATCAAACACTTATATAGGCAGAGAAAAATTATAAAAGAAGGTTTATATAAAAAAGAAATCTTAATTACTTCTGTAGTTTGTAAATAAGGAAGGTGTGCCTCACACAAAGTTTAGAATATTTTATATTAAACAGTAACACAACCAGAGGGAGAGAGATGGTAAGGCCTATGAATAGTGGGATCATGTACTGCACTGGCTTGAGTAAATAGAGTAGTGCATGCACAGGAGAGAGTTTAGAGCCAAGACCCAATTTATAAGCACCAGCTCCAAGAAGTGACACAGGCACGGTTTAGAAAAGTTCCCTCCCAGAAGCTGTGGGATGATAATTGTAAAACATGAGGAAAAGGGGCTACTATAAAGGTGAGTGCCTTATCAGAACAGAGGTGTCGTTGCTGTGAACAGAGTTTACAGAAACAAAGAAATTTTCTCAGAAGCACATCGGAATAAGCTTTTTCTGGATAGTTGAAACAAAACCACAAACAAACAGAAAAGGGATAACAGAGAATTCAGAAAGATATTAAGATAGGAATAAACCTGATTTAAATTACTGATGGAAGAATAACTGATAGAAAAAGGTAACCATATCTCATTTGTAAGTCTTTTCTGTTTCCTTTTGTTTGTGGTGGGTCCTAGTTAGACACAGTATTTTGGATTTTCTCTGTGGGTAGAGCTTTGACGGGAGATACTCTCATGTTATGAGAAAGCTTGCAGAGGCTAATGAACCTGTAACTGCTAAATTAAAATAAGTATATGATAAAAGACATTAACTTTACTGGAATACCTATCTTGTTTCAAGAGCTGACATTTTTAAGTAGAATTGCTCACATTTGTGAAAAATATGTTGCCAAAGTGTTCTTGCCCTGTTCAGCAATATGGAGTTTAGTGCAGCAGTATGGAGCTTAGTTTCAAAGAAGTAACTTTTTCCTTCCTAGCAGAAATAAGTGGTCACTCAGACAAAAAAAATTCTAAAGTTCAGGATGAGTTCATACAGAGGTATTTCATATTCCAAACTGATGTATCATCACCTGTGTAATGAAGAAAATACCAGTTATTTATTCTCACCATTGGCCAAAGTTTCATCTTTAAGCTGAAGCAATTCTTACAGATCATCAGCCTGTACCATCCAAGTTGATGCTAAAATTCCCCTGTGCTCATGTGGTAACAGAACTTGTTTTCATATGTGAACAAATCAGTACCTTTAACAAATGTTACCATCATACTAGGAAGCTGCCATATAGCATGAATTAAAAACATAGTTAGCTTTAAGGATGAGTTTCTTTTAGGATGAGTTGTGAAGTTCTGCAATTTCCTGTCTCACTTTGCACATAGCAGCTTAAATCTGCAGCATAAACCCTCTGCCATGATCCAACAAAGCATTTGTGATTCAAGGTGAGCTCCATCTTTAAAACTATCAAGGCATATCTCCTCCTCTTCCAGGCAGAGCTGGAGCTACAGCTTACTATGTAGTAAGTATTCTTTGCAGGATCTCTCCATATGAAACGAAAACCAGATTATGGCTTTGTGGCTCAAGAAGAATAAAACTCCAGCTAATTCAGTAATTCACATGCATTACTTTGTGCTATGCTTCCAACCTGTAATTAACTCAGACAACAGAAAATTCAAAGCACAACAAGCCTAATCAACACAATCTATTTACAGCAACACCACAAGGAAATTCTGCTGAAGCCGTAGCCCATGAACTGACATTGATAACAACATTCCAGTAGAAGCTGCTTTCGCTCATGAATTCTCTCTGTGAGAAGACAAGGATACACCAGGCAAACGACACAATCCATTGTAAATGCTATGTGTATCCTCTTTTCTTTTTGAATTCTTTCTTTTCAGAGAAAAAGAGAAATTGTTTTTCCTAATTATATCCTCTTTTCAGAACACTATTAGATAATTTAAAGACTGTTCTGGAAAGTAGGGGTGTTTTTTTCTGGCAGGGCAGAGGGCAGAAAGCATTTTGCATGCCTTCAGGACTTAGGAATGAAATATTGTTAATATGAATGTAGTTTATATTTGTTTGTCTCAGGTAAGCAATAACTGATATTTCTCACCAGCGAAGGCTATTTAGTAACTCATGTAAAGTACACTATACTTCCGTTACATATTTTAATATACACACATTTCTGCTCTTTATAACCAACATTAATGAGAACACATCCTAATGGTCCCAGAATAGAGGGCCAAACCTGCCTGTGTGCAGAAGTAGAGCTGCTTTCCTGTCTTTCCCAGTGACTAACCTATTGTTTAGCTCCAATAGACTCTTACTGAAATTAGTCACGAGATTACTGGGGGAGGCCTGACCTGCCAGTCTTTTCACCATATGCAATTGTATGAACACTTCCAACTTTGAGTTAATCAAGAGTAAGCACTGTACAAATTTAAAGGTAAGTGAGAAGGTAGTTTTCATGTAAAACAAATTAACAGTAATTAATTAAGCACATTAATAGAAATAATTAAGCATAATAATAATAGTAATACTCTTAAAATAGTAATTAATTAAGCAAATTGATAATAACAGGTTGAAGAGATGGGCAGAGAAGAACCTTCTGAAATTCAACAAGGGCAAATGCAGGGTCAGGCACCTGGGGAGGAGTAATCCCAGGCACTGGTACAGGCTGGGGGCCAAGCTGCTGGAAAGCAGCTCTGAGAAGAAGGACCTGGGGTTCCTGATGGACAACAAACTGACCATGAGCCAGCAGTGTGCCCTGGTGGCCAAAGAGGCCAATGGTATCCTGGCGTGCGTTAGGAAGAGCATTGCCAGAAGCTCAAAGGAGGTGATTCTGCTTTTCTACTGAGCTCTGGTGAGGCCATGTCTGGAGTGCTGTGTTCAGTTCTGGGCTCCACAGTACAAAAGAGACATGGAGATCCTGGAACAAGTCCGGCAGAGAGCTACTAAGTTGACCAAGGGACTGAAGCATCTCTCTCATGAAGAAAGACTGAGGGGTCTGAGACTGCTCAGACTTGAGATGACAGAGATGGGAGCTCATCAATGTGTACAAGTATCTAAAGCGGGGATGCCAAGAGGATGCCAACTGGACATGAGGCAACAGACAGAAACTGATGCATTGGAAGTTCCACCTGAACTAGAGGAAGAACTTCTTTACTGTGCAGGTCACTGTGCACTGGAGTAGATAGCCGAGAAAGGTTGTGGAGTCTCCCTCACTAGAGATGTTCAAGAACTGCCTGGACACGATCCTGTGCACTGTGCTCTGGGATGACCCTGCTTGAGCAGGGAGGTTGGACCAGATGACCCACTGTTGTCCCTTCCAACCCATTCTGTGATTCTATGAATATAGAACAAAAATAAAAGCAGGATATAATGGAAAGACAGCAGAACAGTCTTTTTGACACCTGCTATTTTAATAGTAATAATGAAGAGTTACTGCAAATTAAATATTTTTCAGGAATCCACTTCTAAGTCAAATCTCTATACTCTGGAAACTAAAGCACGGTTATTTTTCTTTATGACACTGAATAAACAATGAGACATGAAATCCACAGAAGAAAATGTGCAACGATTATAACAAATCCTGCCTAATAAATTCATTTTATCTGAATAGCAGTATTTGAGTTAATGATTTGGGATACACACTGGAAGATGAGCCCTTGCAGGCTTGATTTTCTATGTGAAAACAAACAAACAAACAAACAAACAAATCCCCAGCTCATGCTAAGAATATCAGTCTTCTTCCAGAAGCTGTGTTACATTAGGTTGCAATAGTTCTGTAGCACTTGTAAGTGTTAGAGAGTTTTGCCTAATGTAGGAAAGTCTAACAAAGTGAAAAATGCTTGAGTGGAGGAGAAGGTTAGTGGTAATGAATACAGCAAAAGTTGAAACACAAGAATAATTGTCATTATTGTACATCAGAATTAGAAATATTTTACAGCATAAATTGGGAAACAGTTCTATTATCTGACTAATATCTCCTGTGATTTCAGTAGAAACCAACCCCATGAAGAACAACATTAAAAAAAAAAGTTGTAACCAAATGAGGAAAAATATTTTGAAGTATTAAGAAAAAGATTCTGTGAAATAAAAATAAGTTTTTCTCATTTATAAATTCAGAATGCCTTAGAAAACAAGAGTTTGAAAAGAAAAAATCAGAAATATGTAAGAGATTTCAGTGCACTTGTTTAGTGACCAAAAGGTCAAAAATTGTTTGAGAAAAACTTAACTGCTGGACCCAGAGGGTGGCAGCCCTGCCTGTTTACAAAGTATTTTAAAGTTCTTCTATTGTCTTTCATGGGTTTTGAATTAGACTTGTGTCAAGACAAGCTCTAAGCTTCATTTTTTTAATCTGGAATTGAGAACCTAAAGCATTTGGTTTGCACAATCACATCAAACTTTGAGTTGGTCCTTACTGAAAAAAGAGTTAAACAAAAGGCTTTCATCTGTACTTTTCTAAGAATTAAAATCTTTCTCCTGCACTTTGAAACTGGGTTTAAACATAATATTAATCACTTACACTGAGTCAAATAAGGGGTTTTTATGGCAGCAATTTTTATTAAGTATGCATGAGGGGGCAGATCTTTGTGAAAAATCATTGTTCTCATCTTTTAAATAAGGTCAGGAACAACAATTTTCAAAACCAGCAATCAGAAGTAGAGATCTGTGCACCAGCACCACAAATTTTATTTTCAGTAGGCAAGCAGACCCACAGAAATTGATGGGGGGTTCGTACCCAGACGCTCAAAGTCAGATGCATGGATACATCTGCAAATCTGGTGCTCTGTTAACTTTTTAATCTGACTCCCATAACTAAGTTTTCAAAGCAGCGAGCATTTAGCAGAACCTTCTCGTTTTGCTAAGGACACAATGAACTTTGTACGGAAAGTCACTTGTTTAGAAATTTGCAGCAGGATTCAAATTGCCTGCCTTTGGCTAAAAAGTCTGTCTCTCGTTCTGCATATGCTCACTATCTGGTTATCTCTGCCCGGTTTCTGCTTCTGCCTTTAGGTGTTAAAATATTATTACAGTTATTCCTTGCTTTCCATCTCTTCATTTTCTGCTCCTGACTTTTTCTGTTCCCATGCAGCTCTCTCTGTCTCCTTTGTTTAGAATATCATGCAGCCACTTCAGTTCAGCAGTGCTTCACACTTCAGTGAGTTTTTAAAGGAAAAATAATTCCTGAAGTGAATTTTCCTACCAAGGCTTTTGTTTTCAACCTTCTTGGTACCTAATGGTGTGACTAAGAATTCCTATTTTTGTTCCTTCTCATTGCAATTAGTTTATACTCTTTTCTCTGGTAATTAGTTTCCATCTTGTCACAGTCCAATTTTGCACTCCAGTGCGTGTGTATATTATGGGATGCCCAGACTTCAGATTCTTTGCTCTCTTTCCTGAAAGACTGTGCCTAGTGCGATGCCATACCCTCTGCTTCTGGCTCTTGCGCAGGTATGATTTTAGCTTTGATTTGTAACATGTTTATCCGAGGCTGCATCTACACATCTTGGTGGAACTCATTGTTATGCCTGAATTCTGGGTTCAAGGCTACAAAAATATTAGTTTTCATCAATGTACAAATCTTTCTTTTGTTCAGCATGACTCAGTTTCTTACCAATTAGAAAATATTTCCTTTCTTTTACTGTTTGTTTAAACCCATAATTTTTCTCTTATCATCAATGAACTGTATCTGCCATCTTTTAGTCCAGGCACTTAAAAGTTCTCAGTCTTCCTGTACTGGACTGCAGCATTTCTCACTATTTGCTCATCTTTCTCAAATCAATATAATCTTCAAATATCAAAAGGTGAAAACATGGGAAGTGCTCCCCAGCTTTTGTTTATGTTTTAAAACAGAAACAGGAAAATTTGTCAGTATAGCTGTCTAAAGACATAATGGAAAAGTAATCAAAGTATGGATAATGGCCTACTTCTGGCTGCATATGCTCCCATGCTGTACGTAATATGTGTTTCAGGGCAGAATGAGGTGCAGTCTTAATATCTGACTCAATGCCCAGAAGCAATAAGTGGATTCTACATGATTTAGAAACAGATTTTACCAGCCTATAGGGTTCCTATGCTAATAGAGATCCAGATAATATCAAAGTGATTTATGGGTTTCATGTAACAAACACATGACATTTCCAGGGGACAGTGCACACAAAGCCAGATTCTCATTTGATGTCACTTAATAGGGCTTTCATGAAGTCAAGTGAACACATTTTGGAGAATACAAAATACTAGCATTCTCAGCTCTGCTAACAGACTTGGCTTTCATTATCAAATGTCAAATTCTGCAGGGTATATATGATTTTTTCCAAGCTTGTATAGTCTGTCTGAATGAGAGATGCTGCATAACCAGGAAAGCAAAGTACACAGTTGTAAAACTCTAAATATATAACACCCTCAGTGTTATACTCCTTCATTTCCATATAACACAAAGATAACTACATTAGGAAGGTGTATAATAACACCAACAGAAAGTATATAACAGTCAAAGCAACTTTGTGCAATATGTTCTCAATTCTACACAGCAAGGCACAATTAAATGTACAGATAATTTCCCAGTCAACACCATATATTGTAGAATACTTAGGCATCACTGATGCTTAAAAAATGTGCTATAAGTGTTATTTGACCCACTCAAAAGGATACAACACAATATAACTACAATTTCAGGAATAATAATATATCTTGGTAGTATTAGAGGTACTGCTGAAAAGTAAGATAAACCACAGAAAAATACAAAACTCTAAAAAAGACCTTGCAGATCTTCTTACCACATTCAAAGTTAGAATGTTTAATTAATGCTTCCAGTGGATTCAAAAGAAGAAAATAGAAATATTTAAATTGTCCATCTTTTTTTTTTTTTTTTTGCGAAAATAACTGTAGAAGTGATTACTTTTTTATTTTTGTGATTTATCTGTGATTTTCTGATTATGTTCCATCCAGTTTATCTGTTAGGTCATGAATAGATCATTATGAGAGCAAAACACTAGAGTTGGTCAAGATATACAGCTACAGAGAGCTGTCTCTTTTATATAACTTTATCTCACAGCCTATAAATTTAGCCTTTGTGGACGTAATCCAGAGTTTTCCAAGTAAAACAACTTCCACTGTTTTGAAAAGTCTTTGACTCAAGCGTTGAATCAGACACCAAATTTGTTTTGATAGAGAGTGACAAGTCCATTTTACAGAGGATTTAGAAATCTGCTTTCTTTTACCTGGAATAAATTCAGTAGATACCTAATTCTTTCAAACAAAAATGAAAATAGTAATGATAATTTCAGGTTGTCTCAGAGTCCTACCCCAGCTTTTGAAAATTTAATATCAAAACACATTACATGTAGTACAGAATGAGAACCTTCAAATTGCAAAGTTGTTTCAAAATGAAAGCATACATTTCAGCTTAAACATAAGTTCTTTCTTTCTAGAATGTTATTCCAATGGTCAGCTCTGAAGTGTGACAATAATTATTAGCAGTATGTGATTTTAGAAGGGATGATGTTCTCATAGCACTCACTCAGACTGTGAAGTGCTATGATTCAAGAAAAAAAATTCCATTGCTTTTTTAATTGTCATCCAATTTATGTATCTTAAAAGAAATAAAAAATAAGTATCTGCATTATCAGAAACAAATATATCATTTGAAAACTTATTTGATATTAAAAAGTAAAACCTTTTCCATTACCAGGACTGGGTGAGTTTCTGGAGCAGCGTCTAGAAGAAACACGGCTGAGAAAAGTTCTCCCAGCCATTTCTATCTTGCCTTAAGGTCATCAGCCATCTGGTTTGACTCACACTGCCTCCCTCTCTTTCACATTTGAGACTAAGCCACTCGGCCACTTGTGATTCTGAACAAAGCTGATGGTTGAATTACGGAAAATCTGGATGATGTGCCTAATAACCATTTTAGTATTCCAGTTACTAGACAAATATGCTCATGCCATGTTTAATGTCATAAAGTTGCCCACAAGGTCATGAAAGGATCATGGCAAATGAATAGTGAAAAACCACGTGAAAATGGCACATGGTGTGACTCTTTGGGATGTCCTGTGCAGGGCTAAGAGTTGGACTCAAGGGTCCCTGTGCATCCCTTCTGTCTCAGCATATTCTGTGATTCTGTGATTCTGTGAATAATTGCTTCACTTTCAGAATGCTCTGCAAGATACTGAGCCTGAGCACTGAATGCAAGTAATACTCTTACACCTTAATAAGACCTGCTGCGATATGCACGTTCCTGAAGTCTGTGTGTCTTCTCTTCCTCCATTTTATAGTATAGATAAATATATCATGTATATATAATATGTATTTTGACAGTTTCCTTTTATGAGCATGCAAAAGACGCGCTACATATTCTCCATTACATGGAGAAAACTTGTACTTAAACTAATCTTTTTACTTTGTTGGCAGTACAAATATCGAGGCTTATGAAGACATATTTGAGGAAGAAAAGACATAATATCACAACAATGAAGTATGTACCCTATAAACTACAATGAGTATAAATGTATTTTTCTGAAGATGTTTTCGATTTTATGAAATGCAGCCTACACAGCGATGTGCAATGCTGCCAAGAGGAAAGAAGTGACACGGAGAATCTTGTACATCACTGTGTAGGGTTGTCCTCAAGGACAGTTTTCTTCATCTCATGTCTTTTTTCTCTGACTCTCTCTGCGGCTTTCATCAAGGTATTTTCTCTTTTCAGAAAATTGCCTCTGAGGGATAAAAGTGAAAAGTGTTTCTCAGTGTTTCAATTTGTTTTGGCGACAAATTTGGAGGATGTATTATGGTTTGTTTACCCACTTATGTTTCTTTATTTCTTGCTGATAATTTTTGCTGACTTGCCGTTTTGTCTTCCCTGTTCCTTGCTATTTTCCAATTTATGTGCGGTTGGTGACTAAGAAAGAAGAAAGGATGCAGAATGGGTAACAGCCTCAGATTTAGGAATGACTTCGAACAACCAACATACACCCTGAGTAACCTGAATAGCTAACACTGCTGTCCTCTGGGGGCAGCTGTGCCTCAGGTCAGCAAACAGGTAAGTTAGGTCCTTCTTCCGGTGAAGAAAATCTGTGAAATACTTAGAAGTTTTAATAATAGGGCTATTATAAATACTTAAAGTGCTTTTGTGAGATTTGATTAATTTCTTTTTGACAGAGAGATAAAGGTGAGCTACAGACAAGCGTTGAATTTCCATATACCTTGAGGATGATTGCATCTGAAAAGTTGATGTCAAGTCCACGTCTACTTTAAATTCTTTATTTTTGTTGAGACTCCTTGATATCAGATTAACCATTGTTGAATGATGAGCAGAACTGTGAGATTTGATATTAGGATATATATATATTTGCATGTATAGAAAAGTATTAAATGTATCAATTCAGATGCATGTTCCCTTTCGTAGCCCTCAAGGACCTTAGTCTACAGTTACACTGTTCTAGATCAAGTGAAAAAAAGTACGGAAAACAAACTTTTTTGCCTCTTTAGTGAACAGAGAATCTATCAGGTTTTTCTAATTATTGAACCTCATGAAGTCAAGAGGTATCAAATCAATCACACAGAATATATCTCTATACAATTCAGCATTCAGTAGATGAAAATGTAACCACCTCTGTCTAAAGGGATAGTATGCAAATTTATTTACATTCCCAACTAAACTTGTTGAATAAACACTTCTTTTTCTTTTTTAGATGTTTAAAAAGCCTAGTGACTTTTCTTAGGAAAAACTGTCACCTGTAAACTATAAATCATCTATTAAAAAAGTTGTACTGGTTCTGATACCTTCTGAGATTTATAGTCAGTAAAGGAAAAACACTCCTTTTAAGAATCATTGCTATTTTCATAACAAGTTATATTTATGAATCTAGATGAAACAAAATTGAAAATCTGCAGCATATTCTGTAGTTTTGTGAGATAACCAAAATGTTGCATTTTGTTTTTCTTGACTTTTTTCCCTTTTGTCAGTAGGGACAATTTCTCTCACATGCTTAATCTCAATCTTCTAAACAGAAGGCAGATAATTTATCTAAAAGGCTAAAAAGTCTTTGATTAATAACCATGGGAATTGCAGGTATTAAAATCACCCCCATGTGACCCCATATTGTTCCATGAATCTATTAGAAACTTATTCTGAATTACAAAGAAAAATTAATTAAAAAGTATAAGGAATACAGAGCTCAAATAAAGTATGCTCCCCTGAGTTCACATGAAGATCTATATGCATGCAAAATGTCATAAAATCTGATTTAATTTACAGTATAATTCTATTCCTCAATAACAAGAGGAATACAAGAATGACAACTTTTGTATTTTTTTTATTACTATTGAGTTCTTCATACCAAGCCCACCCATTACAATGACTCTTGCATTAATGTCAGAGAAAGAGGGATTAGTGAGAAGAGACAAATGTACTTTAGGTAGTTGGAATTGTAATAATGGGTGAATCCCATCTGGTTTAGTTGAATAGAACAGTAATCTGTATTGTTCTTGTCTTGACTTCAATGGATGAGAGAAACTTTGAATGAGCTGTAAGAAGCTTTACAAAGACTTTTTGCAAATTTTACTTATGTATGTCTTGTCCTAATTTTATAAATATTTTACTTATGCTTGTTCTTCCCAGCCTGTTCACTTTTCTAAGTAGATCATGACCACATTTTCAAATGTTTTTACGTGTTTGGGAAATTAACCACGTGCCACAAGTGGACTTGTGTTCCCCATCTTCTGCGTCTCACGCTTCAACATTAGCCAGGTATGGTTCTCAGCCTTGTTAATTTTCAAGAGTTTGCAATCAAGATACCTACAATGCCTGCTTAGGGTATTGTAAAAAATGGCAGACTAAAGGTGATGTCTACCTTGTCAACATCTTTGAAAATCCTGGACAGACACCAATCAGCTAAATCACTTCACTTTGTGAGCTGCTGTGTGGGTCCTACTAGGGAAAGAGCTTGTTTAAATCCACCGTGCTGAGGTATTTTTCAGGTGTGTCTTTCAGTGTTGTCCTGAACAGAAGGTAGCATCTTGAGTTTTGGCCATTGAAGCCTCAGTTGGGTTAAAGCTACACAAATCCTAAAGAGCACTAGTGAATTATTAGCTAGAACAAAATTTTTTATTGCTATGAGCAAAAAAAAATATGTCTGTTATTTGCAGACATGTTGTAAATGAAAATAAAAATAAGATGAAAAAATAGTGCTGCAATATTTCTGATGTAGTGTAAAAAGTATCACACAATCACAGAAGACCTGAGGTTGGAAGGGACCTCTGAAAATTGTCTAGTACAACCCCTCTTTGCAAGTAAGGTCAGTTGTAGCAGGTTACTCAGGACCATGTCCACTTAGGTTTTGGATATCTCCAAGTATGAAGACTCCACATCCTCTCTGGATAACCTGTGCCAGTATTTGACCATCCCCACAGTAAAATAGTTCTTTTCATATGTTTCAGTGCTATTTCCTGTATTTCAATTTGATTCATTGTCTCTTGTCCTATCAATGAGCACTCACAAGAAGAGTCTCACTCTTCTTCATTCCCTCCCATCAGATATTTATGTATGCTGGTAAAACCTCCTGTGCCTTCTTTTCTCCAGGCTGACCAGTCCCACTTCTCTCACTTTCTCCTTGTATGAAAGTTACTGCATTCCCATAATTTTTGTACATTTAACTAGTCTCTTTTCCAGTATTTCCAGTGTGTCTCTTGCACAGTACACAGCACTGAATAGAGAGGAAAGAACACATCCCTCCACCTACGGACCTTCCTTTGCCTAATGCAGCCAAGGATACCACTCACCTTCTTAGTGGTAAAGGCACGCTGCTGATTCATGTCCAAGCTGGTGTCTACCAGGCCTCCTGAGGCCTTTTCTGCCAAGCTGCTTTCCAGATGGGTGGCTCTCAGCCTGTGCTGGTGCAGGGGTTCATCCTCCCCCTGAAGCAGGGCTTTGCACTTCCCCTCATTGAATGGCACGGGATTCCTGTTAATCCACTTCTCCAGTTTGTCAAGGTCCCTCTGACATATCAGCCACTCCTCTCAGTTTTGTATTGTCTGAAAACTTGTTGAATATTCGGTCTGTGTCACTGACTAGTCATTGATGAAGTATTGGAACCATTATCTACCTCTGGAGTACACCACTAGTACTGCAGATCACAATCTTTTGAGCCCCAATAAGCAGATATCTGTCTTGTACTGTTGCTGAAGGAGTTCTCTTGTCGAGCTAGGACTGAGCAAGTGTGCTTAGGTTAAGAATTATCAGATGAATTCAACAATTTTTTTCTTGCAAAGCTTAAAGATTATAACCATATATATAGTGACAGCCTGTGTTAACTTTTTTGTCAGTGCTGTCATTTATGTTCTGAAAAAAGTGGCACTTTGGAAGCATGATAATTCAGGAAATATAAGCACAAAAAAATTGTTAGAACAGGTGCTATTTATATAAGCAAGAATTGTGAATTCATTGTCTTTTTTCTTTTTTCACCAGACCAGTCTGAACCCAGATCAAGTTTATTTTCATCCTTCTGCTGCATGTTATAATTCCTGTTTGGATCTATTGGAACCATGGTTAGAATTATAAGGCATGATTCTCCCATACTGAAAATTAATTTGCAGATGCAGCCTCATTTAAGCTAGACTAAACTGCTTGCAGAGTACGATGTTAATCAGCAGAAGCCAGAATAGCAGAATCTAGGTCATTCTTAATAATTTAGGATTAGACTGTGCAGCCCATATGAGTCAGCGGCACATTGTACCCTTCCAGAAAAGAAGGCCTGTGTGCCTTAACGAACTTGCTACTTACTGATGAGGTCAGCATTTCTTTCTGGACATGCTGCTGAATGGCTCTGACAGACTGAAAAATGGAGGAAAGATTGTAAATTTTACCCAGACCATAATCATTTGAATGCTGTCCACTTCCTCCCCTCCCTGTCCCCAGGAGGAAAAGCAGTAGTTGCAAAAGCCCCTTTTATTTGGAGCATGTGCTGAATGCCCTCAGGATATGACACCCTAAGATGAAACAAAGCTTCTAACTCTCAGGTGTGTAGAGAAATATCAGAAACATACTACATCCTGAACTCAACCCTCATGCAACTGAATGGATGGAAATTCTAGTTGTACATCAATTATCTAACTGGTGATATGCTAGAATGTCATCTATCCTAAAGTCCACTTGGTTACACAGTCTGAATTTCTGACCTCAAGGGGGACATAGGATGTATCACCTGCATCCTATTCACCATTCCTTGCAGATGCTTTTCTAAGCAGTTTCTTATCAGTTCCAATGAAGGAAACTCTTTCTTTAATTTCCTCAGTGTTGACCCATAGCAGTGTTTGATTGTAGTAACAATCCAGAATGGACCATGGATAACACTATGTCCCAGGCATCTGAATGTGTGACACCATCCTCAACAACCTCTTGTGATCTATGCTCTACTCCAAATTGACTGACTCATTTTATACTAATTAGAATAGGCCAGTAAGGAGGAGAGAATGAATGTGAACAACATACAAACCAGTCATGTTTCCTCTTTTTTTGCCTTGGCATCAAGGAGCAAATGAAGTACTGTATCCTTAAAAGGACGTAGCTATTAGGACTGAGAAGTTCTCAGTGTGGGGAGGAGGCAAACAAACTTAAAAATCCATGCATGACCTCCCCTCTCCTCTCACTGTCCTTTTTCCTTCTGAGGAATATTTGTCTGCAGAAGGAAAATCCAACTCAACTTTCAGACAGATAATCAGGTGCATCAAACATTTGGACATCTCAGACACCTATGAACTGGGAAATGGTTCAGGGGTGGCTCCTCCTCTTAAAAACAGCAGGCTCCAGAAAGCCGTGTGTAGTGGTTTGGACTTTGTTTTCCCCCAGAGGCTAAGAAAAGTGGTAGACCCCAAGGGGTGGAAACCCCTAGAAGTTTTGAAGTTTTATCCAATGGGCGCTCCTGCAAAAATGTCAACATCCCAGAAGCACCGGAAGAGATGAGTTGTAGTTTTGGTTGTTGTAGGAGAGGTGGCCTTGTTGTAGAGCCACGAGGAAGGGGCTCTAAGCCCCTCGGGCCCTCTGGGGCCTCCCAGCCCCTGGCTGGGGGCTGCGGGGACCTGGAACAGCATAAGGCTGGGCTAGGTGCCTGTAGTTATGCCGGGAGATGTTTTTCTCCATGGGCACAGAGCAGCAGCCAGGACTGACCAGAGAAACGGTGGCAGAGAGCCAGAGATAAGGACCTGAACTGGAGGAGCAGCAGGAACAACATGCAGCACCGGAGAGAAGACTCCTGGAAAGGGAGGAGAAGAAGAGAGCAGCTGAGAGACAGAGTTTGGGGTAAGACTGTACCAGATCCCCCAAAACTCCCTTGGAGACCCTCTTGGAGAAGAGGGACATGGACTCCTATTTAGGAGAAGAGTTTTAGACATGCAGCACCGGAGAGAGAGAGGAGCTGAGAAGCTCAGAGCGTCCTGGAGCTGGACCGGGACGGCCAGATGGAATGCAGGGGGGGAGTGACCTTGGCTCCCCCCCTCACACTGCTGCCACGGTGGCAGCCTGAGAGACAGGGCACAGAGGCCCTGCAAGAGATACCAGACAGTCACGAAGACCCCCCTGTGTCTTCGTGATATGACGTGGTGATATGACCTTGTCTGGGGTTACAAAGCCCACGGAAGACCCCTTTGCTTGCGTCAAGGGGGCCGAGGGAGCTTGAATAACTCCCTCGTGAGTGCTGGCAGAAAGCCAGCTATCAGCTGCTGCATGTGGAGAAGACAGACAGACTGCTGCCTCAGAAGATGCTGCTGCTTAAGGACTGGAAGGGATCTATCCTTCTTTCCCTCCTGGACTTTTATTTGGAGGGGAGAAGAGATCTGGTCCATTGTAAATACTATATGTCATGGTAGAGATAGTTGTGATCGTGTGTATAATGTGATATGGTATTTATTTGTACAGTCATTGTAATATATTCCCTTTCCCCCACTTTGAGTCTGGTGTGTTTTGTCTGGAAAAACCCATCTCACATTGGGTTGAGATGTGGGAGGGGGGATGGAGTTAGGGAATTGGATTTTGGAACTATCTCAAACCATGACACCGTGAAAGGACAAGGACAAGGAATGAGAAAAGGGAAAGGGAAAGCCAAAAGGAAAGGGAAAAGAAAAGGAAAAGTGGAAAATGAAAAGTAGGAAGTTCTAAATTTTGTTGATTGAGCATCAAACTGACAAAAACAAGTGTTTACTAAAGACAGAAGAGCTAGCAGCTGCCTGGAGCATTTTGCTTGGGTTTTCTAAGAGCTAAAAATAGTACTGTGTGTTTGATTTTAGCATCAAGTTACCTACAAAGCACAAAAACATAATTGTTTCAGCTGCTTTGCACATTATCCCTCCTTACTTTCACTGGCACAACATCCCTCTTCAGATTCATTTGTAGCTACTTGCAGACTTGGGTCTTGAGTAGACTCTGCTTCTCCTCCTCCTTCTAGCCATGTTTCTTAGAAAACTTTGGAGTTGTTTTTTGTTTCTGCAGCACTGCTGCCCATTGACTGTCCCCAGAACAGGCTGTGAGGACAGGCAGCCTTCTGAGCCATTTTGAAAAGTAAATTCCAATAGAATAAAGCCCTAGGCTTCAATACACAGAATAAAAAGCTTTCCCTAACTCAAAATACAGTCCTAGCTGCCATATAAACTCCATTCCTCTGCAGTCAATTATTATTACGTAACAATCAGTTTAGTGTTTCTTCTGTATATCAAACTCAGCTTTTAGAGAACCTTGTTAAGATGACTCTGAACAACAGTGATTTACTGGATGTGCCTTGGCAGCCTCCCTCTAAATCAGTAGAAAGAAACAGTTGCTCTCTTTTCTCAGTATGGGCACTGCTGTGCTTCAGTACCACATAGTCATTTTCCCTACTTATTTTATATTGCTTTTGAATGAGTCTGTGAATCCAGAACCTTCTACTCTTATTTCTCTCTGCAGCATCAGCATTTTAACATAGTGCACTGACAGTAATATGTTGGCTTTCATTCCAGGATCCTGATTGTGAATCAGGATCCCAGATGTATGGATGAGGGCAGTCACCTTGAGAAGTATCCCTGAAGTCTGGCAAGGAGAGGCTGCACAATCTGTGCCGTACCACAGTGGATGAAGATTTTGGCTGCCATCCGCTGTAGGGAAACAAGGTACAGAGATGCTAAACAACACATTGCAATTTTATAATTTGCTTCATGCTGGAAGTAGGACAGGTAAGGAATCCTTTTAAAATGGGTTCAATTTTAGCACTGATCTGTTTGAATCCTCCATAGTTTTAATCCTCAACATCTCCTAAATCCTTTGTGTAGGATCCCACCTTAGGAGACAAAGACATATCTGAAAACAACTGAATCCAGCCTGGTGCCTGACAGCTCTTTTGAAGCAGTAACAGCTTTCAGTTCAGTATCAGCTGGAAACAACTTGCAAACTTTTAACTGCAAGGTAACTGAGATAGATAATACTCGAAATGGATGGATTCATCCTAGAGTGGGAGCTGCAGACTTTGGAATTCCTTTTCTTTAGGAAATACCCTAGCCCTGGCCTAAGCTTCAAAAGACAGGTATCATTATGCCTCTGGAAATGATATTTAAATAAAAATCTGTTCTGCTTATTTTGACGTCTGGCCTCAGGGAACTGAAGGTCTGTGTCCCATCTGGGTATAAACGATTTAGCTTTGAATGGGAGGCAGGACTTTCAGATGTACCCCTGTGTCTGCTGTTGTTTGTTCATTGATGGTAGGTGTCTATCTGGTGGAATGTGGGGGAGTATGGATGAAGGTGAAGATGCAGGTGACTCTACCAAGGCAGTCCATAGGGAGACCGTCTCCAAAATTTTGTCTTTCTGTGGTACCTTGTGGGTGCTTCAAGCGGAAGGCATCTCATTAATCTCTCTGGGTTTTCCTAAAGTGTATTAAACCTAGAAATGTCAAGAAATGCACTGATAAACAAAGTAACCAGACAGACTTATTTCGTTTTTCAAAAATAAACATACAACTGTAGCCCGATGGTACTACGGAATCAGGAAGGACTTATCTTTTCTCTCTGTTTTTGCTTATCCTTATACTTCATTGATTTCAATAATACCGTGAAAAGAAAAAATGGCTTTGCATTTGTCTGCTATATCTTGTGGGCTGTCTGTGTCTGCAACACACATACAGGCAGCTTTAAAAATGATCATGAGCAGTGCAAAATTTGGTACTGCTTTGAGTTTTGTCATGATGCAGGTTTTACAACTGTTTGATTCGCTCAAACAATTACCAAATATTTTTGTAAACTGTATATTGTGTTCGTACACAAGAAATGACCAACCATAAAAGAAAAGGGGGGGGGGGGGAATGAATTACACATAAAACAGACTGAGTCGCTGCTGTGGAATTTTCCAGTGCAGCATGAAAATCCTATTAGGATATTTATAGGAGCTGACATAATACAACTTGGAGAGTTTTCCACTGGGCAAAACAATCATTAGCCTTGTTTCCTCTCTTTCATATACTTAACTTTAAGCAATCCCATTTCTGTTCTTCAAAGGAGGTGTTTCAACTAGAAGTGTGTGAGCAGGAAGTCTTGCATAACAAGGATGTAGTTTTTTAGGGTTTAGGGTTGGGGTTTTTTGTTTGTTTGGATTCTTTTTTTGTCACTGTTGTTTTGTATTGTTTTGTTTTTCTAATGTTCTTAGTGCTTTGCTGACCTAGAAGCTAATTCAAGAGACTAACAAAACTGAATAGCCTTGTGCAATGAACCAGACTTGCATAAACTCATTTCACACAAGAAAGAGTCGAAGATTGTACAGTACAGTGTGGATCCCCTAGGTCTTTGTTTAAATATATTCCAAGTAAACCATGGACTTTGACTTCCTAGATTTGAACTCGTGGTAGATGATTGGACATAGCAAATTGCTTTGTTTTGCGTTAATCCAAAGACAATTTTCAAAGTTGTCAGAGGTTAGTGACAAACAATTTTTACTCCAGCAAGGGGTTCTGAAAAGTTAAAAACAATCAGATGAAAAAAATAAAGGTGATTAGTAATTGAGGTTGTAATTTTTCATGTCATGTTGGTATTAAAATAAATTACAACAAAGTAAACAAATGTGCTTTTTTTTTTTTAATGGAGAACATTTTATCCAATAGATGATAACAAAAGTAGAGGTTAAGAGAAAGAAATATTTGACCATAAGTTTTAGCCTGTTGTTGACTAACTTTTCCTACTTGGTGTTTTTTTACTTATGTGTGAATTCTGCTGATATTACATTTTCTTCTAGTGCTTTTGGGAAGCAGTTATATAAACTAATAGACAATTCAAGAGAATCATTCTTATTTTCCTCCCATACAATTAAATTTTTTCAGATATAGACCAGAACTTCAGCATTCCCAAGCATCAGAGGTCAGACTATACATCAAAATGCCAGACACAAAGCTTAGTGAAAAAGCTTTTTTTACAAGGCTTTCATTTTTTTCAAAAAGATGAATGCTGTGAAATGCTCAACATCACTTTTCTTGCAAACAAAAATGAAATCCAGGAAGGTGGATCAGGAAAACAGCATTCTCCTGCCTCAGGTCTGTGTCTCTTGGCATGTATTTAGCTGGGACTGAGTGTGATGTGTACCCTGTAACAGTGATGGCCACAGTGTAAAAGCCAAAATTCTTCTGCAATGCTTTCTCATGGGATTTTAAAGGACACTGGATCTGGCCTCTATACTGCAGCCCAATCCAATGTGAACTCCTCTGAGTGAAACACTGTTTAATTAGTCAGATGATATATTGGGATAGATGTTCTCAAAGTACAGAGGGACAGGAGCATGCATCCCCTCATCAGTCTCACTGCACATTAGTGAATCATGTTCCTATCCATCCTTGCTGCTCCCACCCATGCCTTTGAACTTCAACCATTAATACTTGTCCTCAGTTCCAGCTGAGTTCTTTGAAACTTATTCCTTAGAGCAAATGTTGCACCTTGAGATACAAGTTCCAAATTCAGGTTTTGCTCTTTTCTCTATCAAATCATCTACACATTGGTGTATTTCTAAAATTCAACTCATGAGAGTGAATTCTACAAATTACACTGTGATATTTTTGAAGGCTGTTAAAGGATTCAAAAATATTTGTGGATTTATTCCTTGTGAACTATGTAATCTCAAATTAAAGAGATACTGTATTAAGGCATCAAAGCAACGGCTTTAATCTGTTTTCCCCATTTCTATAGTTTAAGAGCTGAGCCTTATCAGAAACAGCTGCTGCTAATGACAGCCTAAATTTCACTGGTTATTTTCAGTTATTTTTTCCTCCTGTATTTATCTTCCATAACCTATTTAACCTATTTGTAAAGAGTGACAATTTGGCTGGTGGCTAGCAGGGAAGGAGTTCATATTCATTTGTTTTTTACAGCCAGCTTACATATATAAAAATCTGTATTGTGGACGTGGTACCTGGTGATACAGCAGAAAAAAAATAACTGATGTTTCCCTGCACTATGAATCAGATGGATCTCTAAAAATTACTCATGTAAGTACGTTCAAGTGATCAAATATATACACATCCGTAGGTCCTTGTTTCCTAGGTTTGTGACAGATGGTACGGAAATTCATGTTGTTGTACCTGTCTGTAAAAGTGATCTTTACACCAATATGATTTTCTCCTGTCTGCAAAGCTAGGAAGTAGGGAACTTTTCCTCACAGCTCTCATTTGCAAGGGTGGGAAAGACCAAATTCCTTGCTTTATAAGTTTCCCCAGTACAAAGTAAGTCACATTTTGAAACATTTACTGCACAGGTCCAGTAACATCTGCTTTTCTGCCAGTTTATTTGGGGAAGGCTGTATGGGGCACCATGCAGAGCCTCAGCAATGCAGGATACCTTACAGGTTGTGGTTTATGCATAATATTTGAAAAAGGTGAGCTAGGATAACTTATGAGGATATGTGAAATGAAGATAAGTTTATGGAGGAACAGAGAGACTTCACCCTTATTTGTACGTGCTTTGAGGTTTATGCTGATGTATTTCAAACCCCAGCATCACTTAAAAAATATAAATGTTGAGTCTGCATGATTAGAGAAGCAGACCTGTTTTCTTTTCCGAGATTATTCTTGTGTTTGGCTCGACTCTAATGAGGGTGAACTTTTGTTCATTTTGTTTTGACTCTGTTTTGATGATGTTGTATAGTACCCCGAGCACTTCAGTCATGTCAACTAGGCTTTATAAATAAGTTATTAATTATTATTTATGCATATTAGAAAGGGGAATATCTTCAGAAGCAAAAAAATTTTCCCCACTTAGTATTGCTTTCCTAGAAGAAGTCCAACTAATAAAATGATTCATGAATATTTAACTGCTTTTAAGATGATTTAACAGCAGGAATCAAGCAGAGAAACTATCATCATGGTATCTATCTCCTCTCTAAAGGCTGTAGGAGCAAGTTCTCTGCAGGACACAGATGGTGTGTGGGCCAAAGTTTCAGAACCAAAGTACTAATCAATCAAGAGAAGTAAGACAGCACCATCAATCATTTTGGAGAGCTCATTCTTTCATTCACAGAACTGTGTCATTGGTTTCCCTTTAAAAAGAATAGCCCCTTTAAGAAATACTTCTGAAAGCAATCATCGTTTCTTAGTGGAACAAAATTTTATATATCTTAGAGTTTCCCTGTAGAAAAAATTACTTTTTTTTTTGCGAAAGCCAGAGAGGAAAAGAGAGAGTGGACTTTCTTCTTTATAACACACAACTTTGCCACCGTGTGACAGCAAACTAAAGTGCTAATCAGCTCAAGGTACCTATCTATGCAAATCATTATTTGGCTTACCAATAAATGAAAGGAAAGCTTTAAGAAAAAAATTGACTTATTCGTTTCGAACTAACCCACAACAAGCTAGCCTATTACAACCGTAAACAATGTGGAAAATAAAAGACTAGAAAAGGAAGGAATAATTGACAGAAGAAAAGGGTAAAGAAATTATAAAGATTTCTTCAAAAATTAGAAAGAACTAAAAATATTCATATAAGAAAAAATACATGTAATTTCTCTCAGAGACTAACTACAGTATTTTTCAGACTTTGTTTTCAATGGCTTCTTTCTGTTTGGCCTTCAGTTTGCTCCTGTATACCTCCCACGATAACTTGCAAGCACTTATTCTTCCATCAGCAAAGGAGGGAATAAACTGATTTGACCTTATAACATGGTAAGTATGGTCCAGCATCCCATGGGAGCAAGGACTCATAGGTCAATTCCCACGCTGCTGTTGCTTCTAATTCTTGTGTGTATACCCAGCATCCTGCTAATGGTGCTTTTACCCAAATTGGAGTGGCTTTGAATCTAACAGAATATTTGGAAGGTTGGGACACTTGCCATATTGTTTTATTTTAAGTGGCTCTTGCTGTCAGGATGTACACTGGGCACAGACCACTTCACCCTACTTTTTGTCACGCAGGGGCCTAACCTGAGAGTCTGGATTGAGAGCAGGATATTTGTTTCTAAGACAGCCTTAAAACAAGAGTGCCTGCCCCAGACTGGCCATAGAGGATAACTGTCGATCCAAACTTCCAGGTCCCTTTCTGCCTGGCTGCTCTCCAGCCACTCTGTCCCCAGCCTGTAGTGCTAGATGGGGTTGCTGTGGCCAAAGTGCAGGACCCAGCACTTGGCCTTGTTGAACCTCATCCCGCTGGAATCAGCCCATCTCTCCAGCTTGTCCGGGTCCCTCTGAAGAGCCCTCCTGCCTTCCAGCAGATCAACACTCCCCCCCAACTTGGTATCATCTGCAAATTTGCTAATGGTACACTCAATACCCTCATCCATATCATCAATAAAGGTATTAAACAGAACTGGGCCCAACACTGATCCCTGGGGGACACCACTAGTGACCAGCTGCCAACTGGATGCAGCACCGTCCACCACCACTCTCTGGGCCCAGCCCTCCAGCCAGTTCCTAACCCAGCAGAGAGAGTACCTGTCCAAGCCATGGGCTGCCAGCTTTTTCAGGAGTATGCTGTGGGAGATGGTGTCAAAGGCTTTGCTGAAGTCCAGATAGATCACATCCACAGCCTTCCCCTCATCCACCAGGTGACTCACTTGATCATAAAAGGAGATCGGGACACCTGCCCTTCCTAAACAATGTTTAAACATGCGTGGCCTAAGCTTTGAGATAATGCTTTACCTCTTGTCTCTGGCATGAACTGATTTTTCTTTGGATACTGAAGATGTTCCTCAATTTCATTTTTTGATTCACCTCAATCATGTTCACTGGCAAGATCCCAGGGAGTAGGATGACCCCTCTAGAAGAAATGGTGTTACTGCCTCTGCAGTTTCATTGGCGTTGTAGTCTCAATCCCACATTGGCTCTGGATCAGCCATTCAAGGTCAGGAACAGGGAGCATACAGGGAAATGGCGGAAATTAAACATTTTCATATGCTTTGGTTGCAGAAGGATTTTGTTTTCTGAAAACTAAATGTTGAGTCACTTTAATCTGATGGGATTCTGCTATGCTAGGAAAATTTTCCCTGGATTTGTTGTCTTGAAATCTTTTTTCCAGGAGGAATTAGTAATCTGAATATTTCAGTTTTACTTATTTCACTTGTCTAACCTTAATTACCCATAGCACAGATTCAGGATGTAGAAGGGAACCTTTCGTAGCCTTCCTAGGGGAGCCTCAAGAAGAGGGAGATGCACTTTGCTCTGCAGCCATTGCCTGCTTCTATATGTTCCCAGATCAATAACTAAAAGAGTGCAAAGCCAGTTGGCCACCAGGGCAGCAGCATCTCTCCCCACTAATGAGCATGACCTTTCCACCCACCGCTTCACATGACTTGAAATCAGGGGAAATTAGTTTACTCAGCTCAGAACTTATATAACTGGTGATGCTCAGGCTGAAATTCCTGCTCATGGTGTGATGAATACATTGTGGATCTATTTGAAAAATTGTAGAAATCAGACTGAAGATAAAAGGACTGCAACTAAACCAGCTAGATTCTCTGTAGTTTCTGGCAGATAGGTGAAGCATAATGATGTCTCCAAAGCATCCATCCTTCCGTTTGGAGAATTACACATTTAAGTGTAAAAAATCACCACTGCTGAACCAAAGGTCCTGCTGCTTACACCATTTACAATGGCCCTTAAAATTATAGATGAGAACACAGTTCTGTGAAGGGAGACTGCTGTGTAGGTTGAAGGGTAGCATTTAAAAGCTTTCCTCATCCCAAAGCAGCCACATCACTTCTCATTGGCTGTTATACTCAAGCTTGAAAAGGGACCTTCAGATATTAATTATGTATCCAGCTAGCTAGTTAATCAATCCATTCAGTACTAAACTCTTATAAAGTAGCTGACATATTTATGGAGTACTGTAAATATTTTAAATAAAAACCAAGGGGGAATTTTATGCCACTTATATATTATCTTGTGCAATAAAAAAATATTTTCAAAGGAAAAAATCAGTTAAAAGTCTTAAGTTACAAACTGAAATGTACTTTTTTTCTAACATAGGCCTAATACTGCTTTCACTTGAAATATAAATGGATTTTTTATTATAAAGGTGAGATGCAAAAAAAATGGAATTCAAGAAAAAAAAATCTTCCTTTGTCTTGTATAATCCGTGCAATCACCATTATTTATAGGTAAGCTTTCAAAAGAATTTTTCTATAACTTGCCTTTCAGGTGTTGTCTTTTTAAATTTGCCAGAGATAGCAAAGAGTTTTCGTGTGTATAACTAGTAAAACACATTGTGATGGTTTTTTCCCTTCAAATACTTTAAAAAAGCCCTGCATGAATATACAGTGTAAAGTACCTAAATTTCTTTAACCCAATTTCTTTAGTTATTTATGGAGCTATATATACAATAAATGCCTTTTGGTAACAGCAAGAAAAGTTTACTTTTTTTCCTCTATAGTGTTAAATTCCCCCAGATTATAATTTAAGAAAATATAAGAAATTTGAAGAGGTGCTATACTTTAACAGCTATGCCTATATTTCTTGCCCTTAGGATCTATTGAATCTCAAGAGCTGTATATACTTGAGGTTTTCTAAACTCTACATATGGTAAAGGGGTATCTGACCTTATTGGTTCATATATAATGAGGATACATAGCATTTTTACCTTTAAAATTCAAATCTTCTGTGAGTTCAGCATAACAATGTGTCCAGGGCACTAGAATACATTAAGGTTTGTCTTTTAGTGAATGCATAAAAATATATCCTTATTTTAGCTAAGAACAAAATCTATTGTTTGATGAAAGTATCTCATAAAACTCACTCTTAAAAACAACCCTGAATGAACAATTCAGAAAAGAAAATTTTCTTGTGTCAAGAAGGGATAGGAATAGGATTTTGAATTAGATGTTGGCATTTGATATGTATTTCTCAGAGTGACATTCTGGAGGAGCTGCAAGCTTCACTTTAACCTACTATTGCACAGCCAGAAACTCTCTTTCTCTGTATTTCGTTTAGAGCCCTGCTTCCCCTTAGATAGCTTTATGGGCTCTGCAGCTTTCTCTGACCCAGGTCTCCTGAGATGGTTGTAAACTTGGAAACTGTTAAAACATAAGCCGATAGACCATAACTTACAATATTTTAATATTCTGGGTAAGCGAATGGTGTCCTGTATTTCCAAGACCTTAGTACTGGGAATTATATATGTTTTCAAACTTTCAATTAACTTTCTTTCTCATTCAATAAGCCTTGCACTTAACTAAAAGAAATGCCGGTAGTTCTTCTCTTCCCAGATGTCTCAGACTTTGGAGCTTTTAGAAAACTGCAGAACCCATCAGGCTTTATATTAATCTTCCTCCCATACCAAGGGCATACTGGTTCCCCATCTTTCATTGTTTATCTTGCCCACCTGAGTAAGAACCATTGAAATTACTCTTTGCTGCCCCTGATCTGAATGAAGTATATCTCAGATCCTGAAACAGCTACCTCACACACTATAATATTCAGTGATGAAGGAATTTCAGATCAGCACTGTGCTGGTTTAAAGGTAAACTGGCAGGAGAAATGAACCCAACTCAAAAGAGATTATAAGTCAGAATTACAATTTAATAAAAATAATACAATAAATACAATTATACGGACAAACAATTGGTTTTAACCCACAAAACCCAGATGTATAACCCAGCACCGTGGGGCACGAACAGAATGGTGTTTGTTGGCCCCCATGCTGAGCCCCGTGTGGTCCCCCTGAGTCCAAAGTAAGAGGAAAGGAAGACCTGTTGGTGAGAGCGCTGCTCGCAGTCTGGTCGAGGGTGTGATTGCAGTCTGGTCGAGAGTGGTGGTTGCAGTCCGGCCAAGAGTAGTGGTTGCAGTCCAGTTGAGGTTCTGGTCTCCTCTGGATCTGATGAGTGGGCTCCAAAGTCCCAAGACCCCAAAATTATAAACGCTTAGGTTCAAGTGGGAATGCCCAGTACCTCCCCCAGGATGGGGAGTTTCACAATGGGTGATTGTGAGTTGTGAGATATTTTTGGGATCCTTGGTGGCCCATTGGCAGACATGACCCCTCAGGCTGTGTGTGAAGGTGCTAATGACTCCCCGGAACGAAGTCATCACACCTGAGTCATTGGTGTGAGGATAGGAACATCCTCCTATCTCAATCTTCTTAACACTCAGCTTATAGCCTGAGGGGTCAGGTGTGCTCTGGGCAGCTGCTGCAAATGGTCTATTGTTAACAGTTCCTGGGAAATGACATAGAGGGTGTAGAATACACAGTTTGGGTTACACCCACACAGTGATGAACTGGTCCCGGCTGCTCTAACTAGGGCAAACACCTAGAATCCATAGCTTCTCTGCATATGGTTTCAATTATTATCTTACTTGATTTCTCAGAATGCATTCTAGTGATTGATAAACCACAGGAAAACTCAGAGCCACTAAAGAGCTGACATGTTACAAGGAGACTTCTTAGAAGTCAGCCAGCTTTGGGCCACAGAGGCCCAACTACAGAAACATTTCACAAGTAATTTGTCTGGCTGAACTCAGAACTGCTACATAGGTCTCATCAGAACTTATTAATTAGGTATAGCCAAAATCTGTGGGGATCTCTGATGGAAAGCACTGATAAGTATGTTAACGTTCAAATGGAAACAAATATAGAAGTATAGAAGTATAAAAAAAATCCATTAAACAGTTGTGAATTGTTTTCTGCCCAATGAAGTCCAGAAAAAAAAAAATCAAGCACAAATCTCACTGCATATCCATATTACAGCATGCCATATGATGGAGAAAAGTGTAGCAATAGTGTGTGGAGGTGCCACCAAGAATAGGTTTCAATTGCATTCCTCCCTTTGAGGAGACTGCAGATAGTGAGGGAGGTGTGAACTGCTGCTTCTCTCTTGAGTTTGGTGGGCACTACACTGTCACCCTGTGGTCAAGATTATCACCTCTCAGCCTGGAATGCTATGTGTTGACCATAGGAACATGTCCACTTGTACGTGTTGGCTTGACCAACTCACATGTAGCGTGTGAGTTGCTTACTAAGCACATGTGTAAGGGAAAGGTAGAGAGAGTATGATGCAAATGTGGACCACATCCAGCAAGGAGTTCCTCTGAGTGCAGGAATCATGGGGTGTCACCTCTCTCTGATGGCTGCACGGATACTTGTCTCTCTTTTTGACCAGTAGTCCAAGGAAGGCTGTATGTTATTGTGCTGTTGGGCTCTGGTGAGCAAGGTCAGTGGGCAAGGGAGGCTATGGGAACCCAGCCACAGATATCCCACAGGACTGCTCTGGTTGCATGGAGCAGAGGGATGAAAAAGCCAGCAGCACCAGGCTTATCACTAACCAAAAAGCATTAACAGTTTGACCAAAGAGTTTCTGGTCCTACCAAAGGAAGAAATGGAGTCACATCACACACCATACTACCTTCAAGGGTCAAATATGTACCACTTTGGGCATTACCCTGAGGGTCAACCAGGAGTGAAATGATACAATGCTGTCCTAAAACCTGATCCCTAATATAGTCTTACCTCAAACACTGACTATGTAAAGTCTTCTTTATTTGTAAAAACAAGCCAAACTAAAGACAGCTGACAGCCTTAATTAAAATAACCTTTTAAAATTATATATGTTCTTTCACATCAAAATTTAAGTTATGAGGATTCATTAACATTATTTTTAGAAACTGAGGTAACAGTTATTCATGATTTGGGATACTCAAAATTTTATGCTGAATATTTTTTCCCCAATTCCTTCTTTTTTTTTTTTTTCTGCAGGATAAAATAAAAATATTAATAAAATAGAGGAAAGATCAAATAAGAAAAACTCCCTCTAGTTTTAATATCTTTTAAATGAATAACAATTAAAAATCTGAAATCCGAAACATGTTGTTAATAGAATGTTTTTAATAGAATAGATAAATAGCGTTTTCTGCATGTACTCTCTGAAAATTTTTAGGTTTATAGTTGTTAGATCTGAGGACATTTTTCCTAAAAATCAGGTTTTTTTCTAAATATTTTAATTTAACCCCCCTTTAGTTTTTTTCACCAGTTTTTGGACAACAAAGGAAAAGGAAAAGAAAAATCATAGTTTCTCCCAAAGAAGCAGACTCCTGTGAAAAACACTGCATCTGCATATTAGTTACACTTATGTAAGTTCCTCTTTACATATGTTTAAAAGGGAAAGTTATTTCAGCGACTTTTTTACTCCCCTTGGTGTGAAAAAGTGAGAGTCTTCACACAACTCCACTACATAGTTGACTGACAGTCAATTTGGTATATATCTTCTTCAAAAAGTACAGTCACAGTCCTCTTATCAAGAAGTCAGCCCTTCTATCTCCTTGCTCTTATCTGTTTATACCTTTTCAAAAAGAAAATCCTAGTATTAAAAAGGGTCTTGTAATGACATTTGTATGAACACTTGGAGCATAGCATAAACTCAGAAATACAAGGAATGGTCCAAAGTGTAAGCCTGTTTAATAGTATCCATAGCACAATACCTTTTATTATATGTGTTGATGCAGAAAAATTGTTATGATAAAACCAAATGTTATTGAGACTGAAGTAATTCTGTGATGTCTTTCAGACATCGGTTGTGGGTTCACCTTGGCTGGTCACCAAGTGCCCACCCAGCCTCTCTATCACTCCCCTTCCCTGCCAGAAAAGGGGAGAGAGAATAAGATGGAAAATGACTCATGGGCTGAGATAAAGCGGTTTACTAAAGCAAAAAAGCAACAGCTTGAATGTGCAAATGCAAAGAGAAAAATATCTGGGTTTATTCTCTACTTCCCATCTGCAGTGATGTCCGGCCACTTCCTGAGAAGCAGGGCTTCAGTGACACATAATGGTTTCCTAGCAGGCAGCCATTGGAAAGAACAAATGTACCCCTTCCTCAGCTTTTATATCTGAGATTATGTCATATGGTATGGAATATCCCTTTGGTTAGTTTAGGTCAACTGGCCTACTTGTGTCCCCTCCCAGAATTAGGGATGTCCTTGATTAAGGAAGGAATGTTATAGCACTGATGCTGTGCTCAGCAGTAGCCAAAACACTGGTGTGTTTTCAATACCCTTCTAGCTACCAATGCAAAGCACAGCGCTGTGAGGTCTACTATGGGAAAATGAACTCCAGCCTAGCCAGACCCAATACAACTTCTCTTAATGGAGCTACTTCATCCCAACTAAAGTAATTCACTTAAGAGGCAAGCATAGCAGATGGAGCTAACAACTATGCTGAGTTACATAAAAAACTCCGCGTGCGATTGTCCTAACGGGATACACTAGTAAGAGGAATTGATTTTGTATTAGTTATGTGAAGAACTTTGAGGGAACAAACTTTTCAGAAGTCGTCCGTAAATCACTAAAACAAGAAGCAAAGTTAGCAAGCATTCTCCCTTGGCTTCATATTTATTTTTTATTTGTTTAATATTTTAGGGAATTCTGCAAACCAATGGACTGATGTGGAACTGTTCTCCAATGACCTGTTTGAGATGAGAAAACAGCTGTCTGATTATGTCTCCTGAGATCTTTTTCTATTCTTCCTTGTAAGAAGTATATTTATACTAAGACCAGAATTTCTAAGTGATTTGAGAACCTAATGGAACTTAGACATTTATCTTTAGTCATTAGGTACTGAACTTACATTGGGCACCCCATTTGCATCTTTAGGTCTCCAAGTACTTCCTCAAATGTGAAAATACTTTTGTGAAGGTTTTCAAGATGCAATTTAGTGAAGTCCAGTGAAGTTGACCAAGAGGGGAGAGTTCTCATCAATGTTTGAGGGAAAAGAACCAAAAAAGAACACTTGGGTGTTCATGTAACTTTGAAAAAAAGCAAAATGAGACAGACTATCTATGGAGTGTTACTCGTTATTAATCTCTAATCCATGTTACTAAAAATCATTCACACGACAACTAGCTGTTAAAATTATTACATGTACTCACATACCTTTATTTATGGGCACTAGTCTACCACATACATGCCTATCTCATGTCCCTGTGATCTTTTGCTAGAGCAGGATAAATTTGTGTTGGTGCCTAACCTCTCAGTGAGAGTCTGATCTGCATATGTGCAGAAAATATTTGGCCTTAGGTGCTTTAACATGAAACACTTTTCTCATAGACTTGGAGACCTAGTTCTGGCCAGAACAGAGCTAAATTTTTTTATAGTAGCTGGGCACAGTGGCGCACACCTGTAGTCCCAGGTGCTGGGAAGACTCAGCCTGCTGGATCACTGGAGCCCAGGGGTTCTGGGCTGCAGTGTGCTGTGATGAGTGGGCGTGGCCAAGGCTCTAATGTTATTCGGTACCTTCTTAGGTCATTGCCCAGGGGCAGGGGAAAGGGACTCTTTTCTCTCACTTCTGGGAAGAAAGACTTTCCCTTTATTCTGCTCAAGAAAATGTGGCTGCAGCTGGATCAGGTCGGGTTCTGCAGTGAGCATTTTTGTATGTGAATCATTCTCTCTTTTTGTACACTTTTGTTATTAATATTTTTGCTGTTACTGTTTGATTTATTATCTCATTGCTGTTTCCAGTAAATTATTCTTATCTCAACCCATAACTTTCACCTTTTTGTGCTTTCAATTCTCAATTCCATCCCTGGAGCAGGATGGAGGGGGGTAGAAAAGGGGGGCAAGTGAGTGAGCTGTATGTGATTTGGGAGAGTCTTGCAGGTGGGGTCCTTGCACTAAACTGAGGAGTGCCATTCATAAACCATGACACTTGGTCGACAATCCACCTGTGCTTCACTGTGAATGAATACGCATATTTTCAGCTGGAGTTAAATAAGCACAGGTACTATGAACCAAGAGAAAGATGTCTTAAAGTGCGTTACTAATTATTTATACACTTCATCAAAGGCTCAGTGCTCTTACTGTGCAACTCATAATCCTTGTCTAGCCATGGCCCTATCCATTTTTAACTTTTCCTTTTTTTTTCCATAATAGTCCTTTAGATAAAAATAATTGGGTACTTAAATATTTCTAAAGCTAGCAATTAAAAAATACTTTATTGCATAACCAATATATCTCGTGATGAATACATTATGGGAAAAGAAGACTGTCAAGCAGTTAACAATTAGAATTCAAGTAGAATTGCCATGTCTTCTGCATATTTCTTGAAAACAGCACAAAACTGTTTGTTGTATTATTGAAGCTACTGATGAGACAGTAGAAACATGGTCATTTACTATGAATTCCATGTTCTGTAAATCCCGACCAGAGGATAAAATGGGTTTAACTTGGATAAGTCTCTATCACAAAAATCTAAAATTGACTACATATCAGAGGAACCAATTTTGTGTCCACAACTCAGAAAGTAAGAAGAAGGAAGGAACTGCTGTACTCTACATGAAGTAGACCCACTCCTTGCAGATCCCTTCCAACTCCATATATTCTATGATTCTATGATTCTATGATCAGCACATTTATTTGTTAGTTTTGAGTCCACCGGTTTTATGATTATATATGCACAGATACATTCAGCATAAGCTCCTGACCTTTAATGACTGGGTTGTTTCAAACAGTTAAGGAAGAAAACTTATCCATCAGTGGTCTAAATTGCTATTAGAATTAAAGAATAATTTGTGATGGAAAAGGATTTTTAAACACAGTGAACTCGCTCTCTCACCTTCTGTAAATTGCAGTGGAGCAATTACAACAGACTTAACTATCCGAGGACACAGCAAGGATTTGGGGGAGATAATTAGTAATATGAAATATTCAGACTACATAATTTCCACTTAAAATACCTCAGGTGGTCTGCAAAACTTTTTGGAAAGGCCAACAGCTGAGGGCAGTTTTCATTTAACCAAGACTGCACTACCCAGGGCTCTGTAAAAGGGCCTTGATATGTAAAGGAATAACCATATTCAGTTTTATGAAGAGAATATTCAAATGCACTGCAAAGATGGGGCATGACTTTATATCAGAGCTGCAAGAGAACCCAGCAGGTCAAAACTAGAGTCTGAAAACTGCTTTCAGGATTACTAATGCATTTTTACTATCTATGGAATACAATATATAGGAACTGTCTTTGAAGTAGGGGTTAGACTCCTGTTCCCAGGCCCTGTGCTTTCTGAGCCTGTGACTTATTTTCTGTGAAGCAGATTAGGTTGAACAGAAAGGAAGGAGTGTGTTCCATTCCAGTATCTCTCCTCCCTTCACCATTACCCCAGCAGTAGCTCTATTTAGCCTGATAACACTGCTGGCTGACTTTTCAGGTGGAGAAGAGGCTCAAACCTGACTGTCTTCCATTCACTTGAGCATGAACCATAAGGCTGGACTGTGAAAGAAGAGTTAAAAACAGCCCTGCCTCCTCCTGATGTTGTATTGTAATTACAAAAGTCAATTCTTGAATGAAAACAGGTATCTCCCTACCTTGAGGAGGATGGTTGGAAATAAGTAACTCTGCACAGCCCTGAATAGCTGGAAACCGTGTCCTCTTGCCTAAAATTTTGAAATGGCAGACCTCAGGCATCACACATTACACAGTCTGCACGTGTATCTGATATTGTATCTTCTTTGCTTAGCTCCATGGGGTGTTTTGAGTTTTGTTCTAACACTCTGTGTCCTCCAATGCACTGCCTAAAGATCTTTAATGCCTGTTGGTACTTTAAGAAAAATAGAGAAATTGGGGATATTGCTTAAGTTTTACTTAAAATGCAAAGAACTCTGAAAAATAACTACCTACTATCTAAAAAGGCTGACTTCTGGAAAACATTCTTTCACAATGTAAACCATTGGAAGGCTATTAGATTTTCCTTTTTACTGGTCTCCACATTAAAGCACGGGAACAGCTTCAGGAGCTGTTTTAGAGGAAAGGCAGTACAATTTTATCAGAAGGACTTCCAGTATAATGAACAAGATTTTGGCAGATTATGCAGTGATTGCCAGAACAGCCTTGCCAAACGTCCGAACACAAAACCAATATCTTTTGCATTCAAATATTTGGTTTTCTCAGTTATACTTATCGCTACTTCATGCACGTAATGATCTTATTTGAAATGATAACATTTACTATAATACACTATTTCATCTCACTAAAAAATATACTGATAAACTCTTCATATTCAACCATATGAAGGATTATGATTATAAATTCAAGCATCATGATTAGAATCTACTTATCTCTTGAATGCTCAACGTGTCACTTTATTTTTTTCTAAGACTGGGGAAAAGGTCTTGCCATTGGTAAACAGAAGAGTTCTCTAAGGAATCTCCTGAATGTAGTTTTCTTTCACAGTTTTAGAATCAAGATATTTAATGCATTTGATATAGTTAATTAAACTAGTACCCCTGGCTGTCCACTTACATTTTTATAGACTAAAAGACTTATGTAGGCTTATGTAGGTAGAAGACCTGGCATGAATTGTTTTGACTTGAGTCAATCATTGCTATGAATTCATGGATGGAATGCAGTATGATGGTCTCTGCTAGGCGTGTTCCAATTTTGTTTCTTGAGGCAGAAAATAAGAACTGTTGCTACAGCTAGCAAAACACACAAGTTACAGTGCAAACTGTGTATGTCACTGACTTTTTTTATCCAAAATCCTCTAAGAAAAAGCCAAAGAATTTCCATTGCAATAAAAATCTGATTATGTGAATGAAATTGTACAGATTTAAAAATGTGAAGACCTATTTGGACTATCATTAACATAACACACTTTTGGAACGGGGTGTGTAAATTTGCTGTTTGCACATGCATATGTGTATTTGATTTGGTTTTGGGTTTTTTGTGTAACTGAACTGTTCACATTTTATTAGTAAATTATTTTAGAATTCTTTGATCTCTAGATAACTTTGTGGTTTTGATATTAGAAAGAATTTCTAATTAACTGTAGAGCTGAGTTATGACTGACAAATGACTAAAGATCCAGTAATTTTTTGGGTTAAAGACTCATATACAGATAGGTCCAGTGGAAAAATCCAAGCTTGAAATAAAATATTTAGCCATAAGCAATTCTTTACGCTTCTAATATTTTGTATGCAATAGCCAATTAAGCTTCTTGTCTCTATTTGAATGATGTAATCTTGAATGCCTGGCATATTACCTTGCTTCCTGATGTCTGAGAGTGACTTTTCAAAGTGATACATGAGACACAGGGGCACAAATCCTGTTAGTAGCTAATGGGATTTTTTTGCACCACACTGAGAGACCCAGCCTTGAAATTTTCAATATCTATATTTGTTCAAAGATGATGCATCATAAATACAGACCTTTCTGAATTTGCCAAATTACCAGTATTTGACAGGTTAAACCCATAATTATTAAATTGATATTACAGATATCTAGTGCTGTTCCCTATTCCTTTCCTATTTCCTACTCTTATTCCTGTCCCATAAGAAAACAAGATACGTCCACTTGTCACCATGAACATCTTCAAAGAGAGTGGGACACATGACATGTCAGCTTGATTAATTTCCCTAGGAAGAGAAACTCAGGCTTTTCATGGATATGCTTACATACATGCTTTCCTCCAAGAATACAGGTAGTCCAATTAGGTAGGATAGGTGAGTATGACTAAATGTGTAGAAAGGAACAGACAGTATTTCAAACCCTTGAAATATTTCCTGTCATGATAGACCTGATGCACTTTTTAATCTGATTGTTTACCATAGGTATATTCATTCTGTACTAAATCTGTCTGTTTGTGTGACTCCTGCAGGTGCTACAGAAAATCATATATTGGCAGAGGCAATTAACTATTAACATCTATGTCTTCAGTGTCATCCTTAAATATTTCTGCCTCTTGTTATTCTAATTCTTGGCATTCCCTTTTTCATAAGAATTTTGAATCTCTTTTATTTCCTGAAAAACTACCACGTCACAACAATACCTTGATGAAATCAAGCACGGAGTTCCTAGCAAGGGAAGGATATAGATTTTTTGGAATGAGTCCAGATGAGGCCACGAAGATGGTTAGATGGATGAAACACCTCTCCAATGAAGACAGGCTAAGAGAACTGGGATTGTTAGCCTAGAAAAGAGAAGGTTTCAAGGCAACGTAATTGCTTCCAGCACCTGAAAGGAGCCTACAAGAAAGATGGAGAGGTACTTTTTGCAAGGGCATGTGTTGATAGGACAAAAAGGAAGAGTTTTAAACTGAAAGAGAGTAGGTTTAGATCAGGTATGAGGAAGAAATGTTTTGCTGTGAATGTGGTGAGGCACTGGAACATGTTGCACAGAGAAGTTGTGGATTCCCCATCCCTGAAGGCATTCAAGGCCAGGATGGATGGGGCTCTAAGCAACCTGGTCTAGTGAAAGGTGTCCCTGCCTAAGGCATGGGGGTTGGAAATAGATGATCTTTAAGGTCCCTTCCAACCTTAGCTGTTCTATAGATTCTATGAAATTATTACCATGGGCTAATTCATATTTTGGAGAAAAAAAATACAGCCCATTTGTTTTAAAATTTTGTATGGCAAAGACATATTGGGAACATACAAAAAAAAAAAAAGAGTCACAATTTTACCTTGAAAATTATGCAGGCAGGCTTGCTTTGTAACTCCCAATGAAGGACTTAATTTTTCAAGTGAGAACTAAAAATTTCCCTGAACCTGACCATTGTTCCTGCTCTTAAAGTTGAAATCAGTTTAGTTTATACATTCAGAAATTCCTTATTATTTTTCTGCAGAGCACAGCATCTTTCTTTTAATATTTGCATAATTATACATATTTATAATTTTGTCTTTTGAGAAAAATGCTATTTGTTTGTTCTAATTTAATTCGTTTTTAATAGAATAGGGAATTTTTTTTCAGATTAGATATTTATAATTTCATGTGCACCACCGTGTACATTTTAAAGGCAACTCTTGTAAGAAGTGTTTTGCTTGCACTTTAGAAAATACATTTACTAGGAACTGTGAAGTAAAGCCTATTCCATAACAGTAACAAGAAAGTATAATGATAATATCATGCATAAAACTTGCAACCATAGTACTTCAGGCAGTGAAGTACTACTTATGGTTAAGTCAGTGTGCTAGTCACAAGCCCCCATTTTTCAAGTTGATAAACATCATGTCACTCTTTCCATCAGAAAAATAGTTGTGCTGAGACAAAGAGAGTATTTCCAAATGATTCAGCAAATCAGTGGCAATATCGCTTGAGATCTCCTGATCTTCAAACCTTTAGCTCATTCTGACTAGACCAAACTTCCTTAAGAAAAAAAAAAGTTAAAGGAAAAAAAAATCTTTGATATTCTTTCTGTGCATCTTCTTAGGAAATTAATGAAATAAGATGACTGCTGTGAAAATTGTTCTCCATATTTTCACTCATTTCTTTATGGAAATAGAATAGTTGCTGGCAGCGTAGCTTCTTATGACTTCTTTTTCCTCCAAGGTTTGAGGTGATGAATACATAAGAGAAGAGGAAGCAGATTGCAAGCAGCTTAGAACAACTTCTTGAACCTGTGCCTCTAATTACAGTGACACAAGGAAAGATTCAATAATTTTGACCCCTTTGTCTGCTGAAAAGATGCTCTGGAATTACACATGGCTGCAGATGTTGGTGATGATTACCTAAAAGGAAACAAAAAACCCACAGGAATTTTGGAGAAGTTAAAGATTTATTGGATATATTCTTATGAATTTCAACTTAAGATGAGTTATTTAAACTCTTACAAAGGCTGAGCAGAAGAAAAGAAAATTAGTTGGTAAAAATCGGTTCAAACAGTATACAAGGTTTCTGATCAGTTCTATTAGATTCTGAGGTCTTGAACAAATAACCAGAGACTGTTTCATGGTTTAAAAGATAGATATTCTGCTATTATTGCATGTCTTGTCAGAGTTCCCCTTGATATCAGTCCTTCAAATTTTCAGGCTGAACTCTGCCTCTTTGGGCACAAATTTATGGTGGTCACAAGTAACTCCTCTGAACTGCAGTTAAAGAATTATAATGATTAGAAAAAAAGTCATTTTCTGAAGAACTGAGGTCTTTGAATAGTCATCTCACTGCAAAATAGAATCATCCACCCAAATTCCACAGCGTATACCAGAGGAGATAGAATTTGAACCACTGTTTAAAATGTGGGTTATCTTTCATACCTCATTCAAAAGACTTTGAAGGGACCTAAAAATTACTTTTTTACACTTTGATTATAAGATTCAGATCTACAGATCTTATTTCTTGAGTAATAAGAAATTACTAAGAAGATTTTCTCTGGTATGATAGAATAATTCTTGTTTCACTGGACACCTTAGTTGTTCTACAAAGACCCAGGCAAGAGCTGCACTGCACCTGGTGTGATTTGGGACACACCATACTAGCATGAGTTGGAAAGTTTGGAAGCATGGCATAATGTGGAGACACTGCTGCAATCTGAATAAAAAGCAGACAATTATTGTTGACAGATGATTTTATTATTCAGATAGCAGATAAGCTTAATAAGGAACCGTTATAACAGAAAGTGATGGACACTTTATTAACCAGAGCAAGTCCCAAAGCAGCAGATACTCTGACTGTAACTGCTTCCTGAATCTTCTTAAGTCTGAAAACTCTCTCTGCCTGTCCAAAGGGCTTAGCTTCTCCAGAAGTTTCTGCTAGGTTTTAAGATCCCTCAGAGCATCTCTCCTCTTATTATTCTACTTTCATCTCTTTAACCATATTTCAGATGCACTTAATGTGCTATATTATTAGCTTAAGAAAGAGTTGAAATTAAAATATTTTACCATTTTATTGATAATTAGAGCAAACCAACATGGCAATTTTTGTTTGTGTATTGGTACCTGTTATGACATCAGACCTGTTATATCTATAGAAACCAATTCTGCAAAGGGCTTTGACTCAGAAGGAAGGTCCTCAGATATCAGATATCAGCTGTGTGCTGAACTCAGGAGCTCAGTGATCAGACTGTAAAACAAATCATTAAACTGCTCTTAACACTAAAATTAGACAAAGATTAAAGTGCATCTGTAAACAGATTTTCTGTGTTTTCTGCTGTCATCTGGTGACACTGATCTCTCCTCTGTGATGACCAGTGGCAGGACCTGAGGGAATGGCATGAAGTTGTGTCAGGGGAGGTATAGGTTAGATATAGAATAAGGTTCTTCATCCAGATGGTGACTGGGCACTGGAACAGGCTCCCTAGGGAAGTGGTCACAGCACCAAGCTGTGAGTTTAAGAAGCGTTTGGACAATACTTTCAGGCACATGATGTGACTCTTGGGGATGGTCCCATGCATCGCTAGGAGTTGGATTCGGTGATCCTTGTGCGTCCCTTCCAACTCCACATATTCTGTGATTCTGTGAAAATCAACATTTTAAGAAAGTGCATCTTAAACCTCCTCCAGAACATCAAAATTAAAACAAAGGGGACAATCCATTAAGTCAAATAAAAAGGCAAAGTAAAAGAAACATATCAAAACAGTGTAGTTTTCCCAAATCTTCTGCTGAATGTGTAAATTGCTAGTCTAACACAATTGCCAGTCTGAACTACTCTGGTTAACAATCATTTTAACCAAAAAAATAACTCTTCAGAGGAATAAGAAAGATGGACTATATGAAATTGCACTCCTCCAAAAGTAATGTTATCCTTAGGAATATAGTTTTTTTAAACTGTTATTAAGTACTAATATGGTGGTAAAAGTGTACTTGTGAAATGTTGGAAGAATGCTTTCTGGCTTATTTCGTAGATTTTTTTGTTAAGTCCAACTTGAAAGGAAGATATATTTTAAATTCTAGGGCAATATTTCAAGAGCAGGGTTAGTTATAAATAGAAGTGACTGCCCAAGGTGGCTGCACTTTTAGGAAGAGACAGGCCTAGCAAAATTAGTGTTTTGACATGTAGAAGTACTGAGTATAAAAAATCCATGAAGTCTCTCTTGCTATGAGACTATGAAATCTCCTAACTATTATCATATTATTTAAACTATTGACAAATATTTGAGAAATATTTGGTAATGGATTTTTTTTCTGAGTGTTATGAATAGTGGACTAATAGGGCAGGTACGACGAGTCTTTCAAGAACCCAGCCCTATCTAAGCTCCAGGGTCTTTTCAGCACTGTATGCCCAAACTTCTTAACTTCTTTCAATGTTTCTTAAGAATATCAGCTGATCCACATCTCTCATTTAATTTATTCCCGAGATCCTAAACAGGCAGTCTTGGAAAGCTGCTTTATTCTTCAAAGTTGCAGAGGTCTTGATACCTGATATTTTGCATAAAAGCGGCTACTCTCCATTCACCTGGAACTGGTTATATGTGCAAACATGAATTGCCAAGTAATTTGTTCTGGGATATTAAGGCTAACAAGGTTAGTGTCATGACTTAATAAGAAACTGCTTACCTGTGCCTTACAAGCTGATGGATAGGGAGCCACTGGTTGCTTGCAGACAGTTGTCTCCATTTACAGACTGTGGAAGATATAGCAGGAGTTGCCTGTGGACCACGACCAAAGGGCCAAAGCAAAGTCAAGAACTCTTAAGTCTCCAAAGAAAAAATTTATTCAGGTAAATGTTGTATAACTTACACAGATGGAAGTCTTGTAAATTTTTTTTAAAGATTCAAAATGTCCCTCAGAGAAAAAGACATTTTCTTGTGCACACTAAAACTGTGCCTGGCTGAGATGCTGCAGCCTGCATGGAAAGTGGTCATGTATGATGATTATGATGATAGCAGGCAGCAACTTGTGCAAGCATGTTATACTCTGGAAATTATAGAAAGTTGTTGGAGGCTGTGATGGATGAAGATTTTTATAGGCTTTATTTTAAAAACCCTGTATACTCACTGTTTCTTGGATCCTGATCATGAGGCTGGATAGAGAAAAAAAAAACAGATTATATTTTGCTGAAGGTCACATTTAAAAAAGAAAAAACAAATTTCTCAAACAAATTCTACTTTGTCTATTATAATTGTAGAAATATTCATCTTGTCCTTTGATATAGCTCATTTCAAATAATAAATAGATGCTTTTCTCTGGAGATCAAGTCAATACACGCTTCCCCTTAGCTGTACAATAATAAAAAATGTCATACTATGAGAGTTATAGTTTTACTAATTTTCCACGGTCCTGGCAGATATTGATTGTACACGTATCGATATTTACATGAATGTAATCAAACAAATGTAGTAGTTGACTAGTATTTCTTGCTGAATATAACCCTCGTATATGTTATTTGAAGTATGTGACTTGTTTCCATGATTAATCTGACCATGATTTTTCTTGTGTAGCTCTGTGAAGAAGTGAAACATGGTTTGTGAGGTGAAAAACAATGAATCCAGAATTAAAACCCAGGATGATTGCATGAGAAACCCTCCTCCACCCTCAGTCATCTCCCAGTTGTCCAAATTGTCTCTGTGCAGGGTGCTTTGTGGGGAAGGGATGTGCTGCTAAGTGAGTAATGCTGCTGCAGCCCAGGCACTCCTCTATGGTGGAAGTACTCTGAGGTGGTTCCTAGTCCTGTTCTCCCTCATTCTAACGCCAGTGACAGCCTGTCTAACAGTGAAAGGTAAAAATACTATTTGGGTTGGCTTCCTGAGTGACAGCCTCATATTCTGAGTCTCAGATCAGTATTTTTGTCAGTCAATGGGTCTTTTTCAAACAACCGCTCCTAGGTTCAGGTAGTTTCACGGGCACCTAAACTTTCACTTTATCAGTTTCCAAATTTCCTGGTTCTATAAAGAAAACCAATTTAAATCTAGATATTCAAAAATACCACACAGCAAGAAATCTTTGATTTACACCATTTTTTACTGCTTGCAATGTTGTATGTTAGAAATCCTCTCTTATTCTGAAAATTCATATGCAGAGTAGCTGTGGCTGTAGTTAAAATTATAAAAACTCACAGATGTCTTTGAACATCAGTCTGTCTCCCTTTTGTACAGCCCTGCCAATTAATGGACTGTAAAGATACCTGGTTGTTTCATGAAGAACATGTCTTATGCAGCTTAAATCTTTTGCAGAAATGAGAACATCTCTGAGTGTTTTTCTTGTCAATTCTCTGTGATGATCACTAAACACCCTTCAAGAAACCTGCAAATGTTTCAAAAAAATAGACTGTTTTTCATCACAAACTATAATTACTTTAATTATAGGATAATTATATAAATAATGTGTTTGAACACAGTTTTCATTTTTTCTTTGTTTTCTAAATATTATCATCTTTCTATATTTTCTGATGTGTAAACAGGAAACATTTAAGTTTAGATGAAGAGCAGGTGAACTGCCTACAATACAAACTGAGACAACCAAATGATTAAGCTATTCAAAACTACCCGACTAACAAATAATTTTTAAGTGAGCAGGTGTACTTAGTCATTATAACTTCAAAATGGAAAACATATCTAAATTAAGTTCTAAAACCTCTGTATATTAACAGCCTGGTCTGTCAATGACAACCATGCCAGAAAGTTCTGTGCAGAGTTAGAAATTCATATTTTACTCCCAAAGTGTCAATAGAAGGGTAAAATGCTTCCAGTGATTTTCATTAGAGTAATGATTTGGTCTTATATTGCTATAAATACACATTTCTGTAAATGAACTGTTTCATTATAGAAAGGACCAGGAAAAATAGATATCAATCCCCAGTTAAGGAAAGTGGATACAGATATTGTGTTTTGTTTTGTTTTAGACACTTCATTCTGGACCTTGACTTTTATAGGTCTGAATACCACCTAGTGTGTTAGATGTGCAAATGACATATCTTATGAAAGTCACAGTCCTTAACATCATTATACTAGGTAAATTCACTTGCACGATACTTCAGTGGATAAATCCACAGGTTTAGTTTTACAGGCCTAATAGTGATTGATCCGTGAACTCCAACCTATCTAAAGCAGAAATAGATAAACTTTGTTTACCTGCATTTAGCTGCAACTATCCTATGAGCTCAATGTACAACAGCAATTATACATACTGCTGCTTCAAATTGATCTGTGTAATACAGTAAATTCTGAGATGCCTCTAATACAGTGATACCAAAATTCCCTGCGATCAGTTCCCGTCGATACTCAAATTGCTCATATTGTCCAAGATATGGAAACAGGTTCTCATCAACTGTTATGAAAAATCAAACTGCCTGTGTAGTATACTCAATATCAATGTGCTTTCCTAACAAGTCAAAAAATTCTGACCAACGTTAAGAAATATGAAAAGTTGTTGTAATAACTAAATTAATCCAGCTAGTGAGTAGACATTAACACTACTAGAATACCTATAGGACAGTTCTCATGTTATTTTGTTCTTTAATGGCCTCAGAAATATTTTATAACATAACTGCAAATGTTGTATGTATATACCTGTTGGTCCTACTTTCTAAATTGAGAAAATCTAATTTTACTACTGCTCTCAATATCCATATGAGTTATAGGTATATATGGTTCTGGATACATTTTCTGTGAGCTCAATTCTATCCTGGATGCAAAGTTTGCACTGGGGTAATATCATCAAAAGTCTTTTTATATATATATATGTGTATGTGTGTGTGTGTATATATATGGGCAAGGAAGTCACTTCCAAAGGGATAAAATCACAAGTCACATTCAAATGGAAAAGATTCTGGTTCCAATTCTGAGCCATAAATGATGTCTTATTGCTTATTAGCAATGTTTGGAAATCTTAACACCAAAACATATTCCTTGCATCTATCTGTTTTATCAACACTTCTTCAGATTCACAGGGGTCAGCTTCTACACAGTGACACCCAATGCAAGTTTCTGTGAATCTCTGAGATCACAGTTAGATCGAACAGTGACAAATCTTTAATATATGCTTTAGAACTGACAGCAGACCTCAAACCAGTCTTACTTCACTTCAGAAACAAGAGGGATTTCTGTACTTGTGAATGGAAGCTGTTCATGTTTTTATGGAGAAAAGATTGTCATATGCCAGGCATGCTTTTGTAGTTCATTTGCATGTGCCCTCTAGGTAAGACCCATAAAACTTGTATGTAATCAGAGGTATTTTCCTTACTTTTTAGAGAAACACGGAAAAATGCGGAATTGGTCAAGCAGGAGACTTCCTTGGCCTTCTGGAACACGCCCAGCTAGTGAAGGCACTGGTTTATACTATGTGGCATAGCGGGCATAAATGAATATTTACTATTTAGCTAACAAAGAAGACAATCATCTAGGACCTCCTTCTGCTGCTCTGAATGTACACCTACTGATAGTTCAGCACAGTACGCTCCAATATTGCCACTAACATATAAGACAAAACCGCAAAAGAACAAACCCATTGCAAAAGCAACAAGAATCTCTTCAGTCGCTGAGATCTCTTCACCCTTGTGAATAGAAAGCACAGAGAAATAAATACCATAAGAACAGAACTAAGGATGAGATAGACCTATTTATATTTAATAGGACTTTGCAGACTCCTTTGATCTGATTGCAGTGATATGGTGTGTAAATGATAAAATATCACTGATTTAAAAGCAGTTTCTCTTTTATCTGGAGTTAACCAGCAAAAACTCTGAAATCACCAGATATTACCACTATTTATTGGGAAAATTCTTATTCTAAACATCCGAGTTTATCCCTTCAGGCATAGCTAACCTATATGTAGTCACAGCATTTCAAATTTTGTTTGAAGCATAAATATGAGGCTAGAGAATTGAAGGAGAGTTTTTATAAATCCTTAAAATTCATGTTTTCACAAATAAAGAAGTGTTCCCACTAAATAAGATTAGATACTTATTTCCTCTGCAAGCCAATGATTGTGGATTTTCTTATCATACACTGTGTACCTTCATTTCCACTCTTGCTCTTTGTATTCAACTCTGCATTGTTAAACAATTAAGTAGTAGAAGCTGTTAATATTATGTTAAAAAATGCATCCTATTTCTCAGGTTTTTTTTCTAGTCTTGTTCCACTATTTTCATGTGAAAACTTGGATGAAAACACTTAGTAAAACAAAAGACATCCAAACTATCAGAAGTACAACATTTGTAGATAATCTTCAAAATTAATTGCCATATGAATTAAAGAATTATAACCACCAACATGCTGTAGCTTCTAAGTGTTTTTTTTTCTTGTATATGTATGAACATTTGTGCTGCTTTAAAGGATGTATGTGTGTGAAGCATTTCTCAATAAAAGCATCAAAATCATGCCCAAAAGGTCACTCTGAGCTCTCTTAAACGCATGGTATCATCTGCTACATGAAATCAGGGAAGCTAGAAGGATAACCAGTTTCCTTTAATGGGAAAAAATGGCAATTTCTCCAGCGAATAGCTCTGCATGATCACAGTACAGCTCAGAGAGGGGAAAAATTGAAGGGAATTACACTGCAGAATCAACATCTTCAACCCCTATGGGAAAGAGCTGTCCATTAGAACTGTTATTCTGACTGGGTTTGACAAATGCAGTGTATATCTATGCAAAGGATTTTTTTTTCCTTCGGATTTAGGTACCAGGTGCATTGTTTATGATTTGCAAACCTTCACGTAGTATTACTGTTCTTGTCTTTTTCTTTAAAGGACACTTATTACATTGCAAAGACATTGTAACATACTACATGTAACTTATGGTTATAAATAAATAAATATTCTGTCTTTGTTTTTTCTTTGAAGAAGCTACTTAAAAATATCAGTATTTTCCTGCAAAAATACGTTTAATGAATTATTGTGGAAAATGTATGTTCACATAAAATATGGCAATAATACTGCATATTCACATGTGAAGCTAGAGGCTTTTCTTCAGGGTCTTAGTAGACATCATGCAAAGATAACAGCAGGTGTTCTTGTCCTCTGACACTAAATTTGATTATGTTTATGGCCTCTTACACCTACAGATCTCTAGATATGACCTAAAAATAAGAATACTCTCTCCAGGTAAATAATGGCACAATCTGTTTAGGCAATGCTAAAAGCTCTTGGCTTGTCTTACTCCAGCACTTTTGAGTTAACTAGACCTCCTGGCTGATGCAAATTGTCATCTCTGGATTTATCAATTGGAAGAGGAATCTCAGAACATCTCAGTGTAGCTGTTCTAGAAAGGGAACTGCACAATGCATCATGATCAACTTTCTTAGAAAAAATAAGTAAATATAATTGGTTGAAACCATATCTTCCCACTGTCATTTTTGATAAATGGAATTGCATCTAAACAAACCAGAAGTCACATAATTCAGTGATGATAGTAAGGTCTTGGGGAGCTCCAAGGTAAACCTTGTGCCTTTATATTTTCCTCAGTCTTTTCAGAACATCTTTAAATTTAACTACTTTCTTTTCAGATGCAGTATATAATTTGGTCATGAATTACTGGAGCCTTATTTGAAGTGGATAATCCATTCAATGTATTAATGCATCATATAATGGGACTACCCTAACTCAGGAAATTCTGATCTTTCAAAATGCTGAGGCATAGAGTGCTGAAATATAGTTAAAGGGTAGCAAAATTATTCTTTAGTTTGAATTCATATAAAAATGGTCAATTTAAATGTATGACTAGAACTATGATATAGGGTCACATTCGCAGTCCCAGAAATGCCTGCTTGCATCATTCAATTAAAAAAATAAAGTTTCTGCTAAAATAGTATGAGAAAATGACAAAAGTTAATTACAACCCAGGAAAAGATCCATGGAAACACAAAGGTACAGAGAAAACAAGATAAGGAAGCATTAACTAGCGAGTGGTCTTAATAAAACACATACAGGAACTAACCCTTCTCTCACTAAAGACAGTGGCAATTCTACAGTCAGCTGAGATTGTCCAGTTCACTCTGATAAGGCGTGCAGAGGTACTATTTAAAGAAAGGAAAATGGGATGCCCAAAAGTGGTATTTTATGTCAAAACACTCATTTTTGGTGCTATTAGGACCCCCAAATTAAATTGGGTTTTGGTTCATGATACTTTCACAAACTACTCTTGATTTGTGTCAATACATGAGTATTTTATGTCTTTGATAACTGGTTCAGATGAATGATTTTTAGTCACTGTGCTGTTCAGGAATTGCTCATTTTGATTAATCATTATTCGTGGGATGTTATTGGTCATACAGTATATTTTCTGTTTCTTGATTAGCTGACTGAAACATTAACAAAAGATAATGAGTTATGACTAACAAATAGTGAACAGTGTGCAATGAACAATGCACTTCAGGTACAAATTTGGACAATATTACAGAATCACAGACAGTGTTTTGAATACTGTGGCACAGATATTTGGAAATATCTTCTGCTATTGTGGTAAGAGTAGCAATAAATCTATGGTCATCAACTTGTGATTATATTGCAAGAGTATTTCTTGCATCATTTCAACATCTCTAACTCTGAAGTACACACATAAACTAATGTAACCTCTTGAAAAGATGTAGAGCAGCTCAAATTGAGAGCGGTTTCTAAACTGCTGAATTGATCCTTAGTGTCCTTGTCAATTGGTTCTTTTATATCTAAAGTCTCCCATAATTATTCATTTTCAAGACTCAATAAAAAATAAATCTCCACCAGTGGATAGAATCAAAATCAAATTTTTAAAATTATGTATAACACAACAGTTTTTAACAATGGTTGCAGCTTCTGTATTGACTTTAGTCTTCTCAGATTATATTGATGTCATTCTGGTATGCTTGTGGTAAATACAGAATAAAGGACTCTTTGCTACAGTAGTTAGCTGCTTTCAAAATCTCATTAAGACTTCATAGTGCTTAACCATTAACATTATTCATTTAATAAGCACTAAATTAAGCAGACATATGTGTCATATATCATCAGGAAATCAAGCACAGAAGGTCAGGACTCTTATGACTTTCTGTGACATCTGAGTTACAGAGACTAAATCCCATACACTCAATTATCTTTCCCCTAGTTTTAGGGCCAAACAAATCTTAGAGATCCTAAAATAAACTTATTGGGATGTCCTGTGTTAAGGCTGAAATAAGAGAGGGATTAATTTCCACTGAAAGCAAAACTAACTTGTGCATTGTGTTCCTTTACAGGCCCAGACAGAGGAAGAGGTGCAGAACTACTATAAATACTGTTCCTACCTGTATTTTCTGCATTTTTTTTTTATTTTACCCCATGGATGCTTGCCGCAGTTGATTGTGGAAAGAATGACACGACAAATTCACAGGGTTCGAGCAGAGTAGTAGTTAGCTCACAGCTATCACAGTTTATTGGAGGTGGCTAGCTCTATTTATAGGGTATGGTAGGAAGGTTCTGGAAAATAGGGAGGAGCATAGGACTGACAGGGGTGATAACCATCCAGGGAAGGAAGGAGGGAACATGAGATGAGTAAGGACCAATGAGGGAAACATCTGCAATGCAGCAAACTTGGACCAATAGGAAAATGGGGATTAAACATGAGGAGAAGAAATACAATAAACTCGAAAAAAACAGGGTACAACCATTTTAACGCATGCACTGACAATATTAAAACTCCCTTTTCCGTAAAACTGTCTTTATATGTCTAGCGTCACAATGTTTCAGTTCCTGGCGGGTGTTGCGGCGTCACTGTCCCTCCAAGTGTCTGTTTTAACTGCTCTCTCCATCTTTGAAACTTTTTCTTCGTTCCATGGGCCTGCTGCAGATGCTTGCTCTGAAATCTAGCGGTTATAAGTCAAAAAGAACCTTGAGGCATGCAGAGAGAAATTTCATGCATCGTAGTGGAAGCTGCAATGTTCACTTATTTAGGAGGTGATTTTGGATAGCACTATTGCAGGAGTCAAGTCAGAATTTAGAACAAACCCTCCCAATAGCTGAGCTTTCTGTGCTGGGCTATGTTTAGTCAGGTAGATTTCGTTCCCGCTCTTCACTTACTCTGATATTTAAAATGGTTCCTAGGAGGATAAATCAGTTTCTCATTTCATATAAAAAGTTAACACAAACACCAGATAACTTGCAGAGGCTTCAAAGGAAAATGATAAAAAATGCTTTGCAGACACAAAAAAAACAATCCTCAGCAGTCTTTATCCTCTCCTCATTTCCTCAGTTCTACAATGAACAGGCATACTTAAGAAATTTTGGCTGAAAAAGCCCAACTGATTTTCAGAAAGTATTTTGTGTTCAATTCAGTGTTGGAAAAAATAAGAGTGGACATTTTTCTGATCTCAGCATCAAAGTAAGTATCCTACTGTTTCTGAAATTTAACCCTGGAATTCAATGAATATAAATAAAAGTGATGAAATACTTTTATTTTGAAAGCAAAATTGAATGGGGCTTTATTTATCTAATTTAAAAATAACAATTATTTTTGGCACAATCATGCAGTTCCCAAACAAGGAAAATGAAAATCCAGCATGATCCATTATTTCTGTGTTTAATCAAATCATCTGTCTCACTTGTATCTCTCATTATAGAATTTAATATTCAGTTTCTTAGACTCACTTCCATATCATGGCAAGTATTTTGCATTTTTTCAGACACAGTTAATACTGTATTTCTAAAATGGTCAAAGAGTAACATTCTTCGGCCAGCACAAAAGAATCAACTCTTAGGCTGATTCAATAGAAAAAATTGACTATAATTATACTATGACTCAAAATGTGACTTGGGTTAACTAGCCTTTTTAAAAATTAAGTTTCTGTTGCAAGCAGGAGCAAAGAATTTTAGAAAGCAAAGTGGGACATCTAATGGAGCTCCTGAGTACCTAGATATCACTCTAATTTTGGATCTATGTTACATTCTGAGGGTTATCCATTTTCTGCATGCAGCCTGTGTGTTCCCCCCCTCCCAAGTAACTTTCTTCTCCAAATTATCTTATGGTCAAAGATCTGTAGGTAGGGACAAAATACATCCTAACACTTATCCACATCTTTAGTAAATCTGAAATTACAAATTATATTCATTATCCCTTGCTTTTATTTTCTGAACTGTGCTCCTCTTTTCTCAGTCCTTCCCACAGATCCAGTCACAAAAGAGGAGCAGGAGCGTCTAGGAAGAAACCCTGAGAAAACACAAGCCACCATTTTTAACTTCACTCTGCAAAAAGATGCTCTTCTCTGGCAAACTCTGCCAGCAGTCAAAGGAGATCTGTGATCAGATGCGTGCTATTTATGTATGGTCAGTTGACTTTGGTGGACTCCAGGTTCCCACCAAGCCAGTCTATCACTCCCCCTTCTCAGCTGGACAGAAGAGAGAGAATAAGATGGAAAACAACTCATAGGTTGAGATAAGACAGTTTACTAAAGCAAAAGCGAAAGTTGGTGTGTGCAGAAGCAAAGAGAAAACCCAATAATTTTAATCTCTACTCCACATCAGTAAGCAATGTCCAGCCACCTCCTGGGAAGCAAAGCTTCACCACACAGAGTAGATGATCCGGGAGGCAAACATAATAAATCATGAATGCCCCTCCCCTTCCTCCTTATTTCCTAAGCTTTCGTATCTGAGATGACGTCATATAGTATGGAATATCCCTTTGGTTAATTTGAGTCAGCTGACCTGGGGGTTTGTCCCCTCCCAGACCTTGCCCACCCCCAGCCTACTGATAGTGAGGAATGTTGGGGAGACAGTACCCACGTCATGCCAGCACTGCTCACCAGCAGCCAAAACACTGGTGTGTTATCAACATCTTTCTAGCTAACAATGCAAAGCACAGCTGCAGTGAGGGCTGCTATGGGGAAATTAACTCCATCTCAGCCAGACCCAATACAATGCAAAAAGGTGCTGCTGAATAGCTTCAAAATAGATAAATCATAACCATTTGTACAGCTCTGCCTGATGTCCTACATTGCTCAGACGGAGGAGCTCTCTACTGCAATATGCTTTGCAAGGAAGAGATGTAGAAGAAAGGTGGTATAGCTGGAACTCATATCCATTTGTTTTGAAGAAGCCAGAGGACAAAACCAGTGAAAAAGCAACCCAATGTTTGCTACTGTAAAAATCCACCCTCTATCCCTTGTATTTCTCCCTTCTCTCCAGGCATTTGCTGAGTTTTCCCCCATTTTTAGGATTCTAATATTAATTTTCCCAAGCAGAAGAGTTATGATGCCCCATTTTATTAATCTAATTACTTAATTAAATTCAGGTGTGATCCTTATACCTGTAAATACCTTTTCTTTAAGGTACAGTTCTCCCAGCTGAGTATCACAGGATGCTATATACATAACTTGCATTAACAGCAATGGTTATTACCTGCTTAAGCGTCTCACAGATTAATGGAAACTAGATTCATGAATGTCACAGCAAGCTCCTCCAAAATTCTAGCTTCCAGTGACACAAGGGCCCTTGGAGCTCTGATCACTCAGGGAGTAGCTTTTGCCATGAGGCCAGTACTGGTGGCCCTTTATGACACATAGAGACCTGTAAATGAAGATGTAGAAGTAATTTCAGGTGCTTTGCTTCTCTTTCATTAGCTTTCCACATATGTATTTATAAATACATGTACATACATGCAATAACGTATTGACATGCATATATCTGATCATGAGTTTATGGATGGGCATGTGAATGTTTATGTTTAAATATGTATATGTAGATCATACATTTATGCATAGGCATAGAAATGTTTATCTCTATATATATGAACCTACATATTATATATTCAAGTCACTGTGACCATTAGCTTAGTTCAAAGGATAAAACTTTCACTGATATTCTGGTTTAACATCTCCTAATGATATATTCATGCATAACTGAGTTGATAAATCAATAACTAAATCATGACTTACATTTAAATACACATTTCTTTTTATCTTCTTTAAACCAGCTATATTTTTTTTGACCTTGGTATAAATATTATCTTCTTACACTACCTTGGTTGCTAGTGTGTACTGAACTTGTTGAACATAAGTCACGTTGGCAGTATTGAGTGCATTTGTTCCCATGTGATTTATGTACTATGGAGTCCTGGTCTAACAAATATTTATACTGGAGACCATCTAGCAATTTCAGATATTACGGGCTAAAGGCAAATAATTAGGGAAAAATACTAGATTGAGGAAACAATTGGAAAACTCTCTTTGAGCAAGGGTGGATGAAGTAAAAGGAAACAAAAAGCTGAAGAGCTCTGAGGTCTAATTGTAAAGGCTAATATATAAAGACTTTCTTTTCCTGTCTAAACCATGTGATCAGGGAACAGGTCTCTGCTCGAAGGTCCTACTTTGCACTTCAGCTCCATCCCAACTGCATATTGGGATGAGTCTAACTTGTGCACTACTCTCCCTGTCCTGCTCTTCTGTAAGGACAAAACCAAAAGCCACACAACAAAAATGTGAAGTCTTCCCAAAAAACTTTTTGTCCCTTGTGCTGCCAAGATATACCAACCATGTAAAGTACTGTTGTTTTCTGTTTCTGTATTTCTTGAGAGATATGTCTTTACACACAAAGATCTCCACAATTGAAGAACTTGTCTGAAATTCACATGGTGATACCCTTTGTTTTTTATAGTAGCTCTCTGTTTGGTGGTGTTATGATTTTTTGCTGTATTTAAAAGAGCAAACTTATGTTTTTTACAAGAAATACATGCCTCTAGCATCTTCCTTTTTCTTTTTTTTTTTTTAAATACATTAATTAAAAACTGATTTGCCATTCCAAGAATGAGATTAAGGAAAGAGATACTGTTACGTCTATTTGCACAGCCGTATTTTGATAAATATTAACGTTTCCATTCTTTGGTGTAAAGTTGTGACACCTGACAAGAAAACATTCTCATGTCAAGATGCATTACTGAATGTGCTAAAAAGACCCAAGAAAACAAACTCAAACTTGGACAAATTATATGCCTTTGAAAAGTATACCTCAGGGTTTCTTTAGAGATGCATTTTTGTGAAGATTTCCCCTTCAATAAGTTTTGGAGTAACTGCAAAAATCTCATACTATCCAAAATATATATGCTTCACTGCAAACCATCTGAATTTTGAAGATTGAAATCCGGCAGAGAAAGACTGGGAGTGTCTGTAAAAAACATCCTAAGTGAAGCACAGAGTCATAGAACCATAGGATAGTTTCATTCGGAAGGGATCTTTAAAGATCCTCCCCAATTCCTCCTGCAATAAGCAGGGATATCTTTCACTAGATCAGATTGCTCAGAGCCCCATTCAACCTGACCTTGGATGTTTCCAAGGATGGGCCATCTACCACCTCAGAGGATAGTGTAGATCAGTAAATAAGGTGTTCAGTTCCCAATCAAGCTCACTCCATTAGCTAAGACATAATCAAGTTCTCGAGTCTTCACACCTTATTTTGCACAGACTCAGTGTTCCTGTAATATATAATAAGCATTACATCTGGAGTTTGATGATGAAAAAGTCTTCAATTAAAAGAAAAGTTATAGTACCTCAGTGTGGTTGAACGAGTAGACTCTATTCTGTTATGAAGAACCAACTTTTAGCAACAAAACACTCTTCCATATTACCATTATGAAATCAAAATGTAATTGCTTGGTATCATACTGCCCTCCATAAATTATATGCTACATCACCTAAGATTTAAGGACATAAGAGTCCTAGTGAAATTAAATTCTAAATGCTTTTTCACCACTTATAAAAGAAGAAAATTATATTGGGATTTGGCCAATGAATTCTTGCTGCTCAGTCTTTGCTCAGTAAATCATACAATAATTCTTTCAAGGCTGTGATGAACTTACAAATAAGCTGCAGCTCACTGAAAAATATATGTCAATTCTTAAACTTTATTAAGAATTCCTTCAGAAAATTCTGACATTTCTGACATGGTATGATCTGTTCACTGGCAGCAAGTCCATAATGGCAGACAAAATGTACTATAGGCATTTTTGTGCTATGCCAAAATAATAAACAAGGTACGTGGCTTGACATACTGAATATGAGCTTCCAGTAAGTGTTGCTAATAAGGCAGTCAAGCCTTTGTGGTATTGTGGTATCAACAAGAATTCAAGGGGTAAAATGCATGAGATATCAGTCTATCATGTTTTTCACACTCATGGGTGAAAAAAGTCCTGGCCTACTCATGGCCCCCGAGTGGAAGTTATCAGCATTCTACCTCTCACCTCCAAGGTCAGGATTAATTTCCTTTTTTCAATATTTTTACCTATGAAGAATGAACTAAATAAATGGAATCGACAGATAAAGTATTTTATGAATAAATTAGGAAGTCTTTCCCTCCTGTCATTGTCACCCCTTGAAGTGACAGATTAGCTGCTGATCTGAAATCTATCAAGTGAATTCTTGAGCTAACGCCCTCTTGCCCTCCCTGGAGAAAACCCTAGCTAAACAAAAAACAACTATAAAAAGACCTTTCTCACAGAAAGCTAAAGATGCTGAATCTTGGAACTTCAAGCCTTACTCCACCATGGAGATTCAAACCTTACATAGGCATTTTCTGCTACGAACCGTAATACTTTTCCTTTCAGAAAAGCAGGATTTGCAAAGCCCGATAGACTCCACGAACCTCCTTATTAGCTGACATTCACTATTTTTAACTAAGATCTAAATCTATGTTGTTTATTCACACAGAATATGCCTTTGGTCTTTATTGCTAATTAATTCACTTTACAAACTCATCTGCCTAACGTTTAAAGCTGTTTTACAGACAGGATGTTCAAAGTTGATACTGCCTCTTCATCTTCAGTGTACCTAGCTTGGTCTATGCATTGTGGCACATATGGAATATAACATTGTTCATTGATCTAACATGCTTAAAATGTGTAGACACCAGGGAACAAATTAAGGGCAAAATCCTCCTCTCAGATCTGTTGTGCATGAATCAGAGATAAGCAGTACAAATTAGAGCTTTTCTCAGCTGCAATGCACAAATGTTGCCTCACGAGTTCCCCTCTAGGCTTCAAAAAGAGGTTGTGCCATTTGTGCAATAACATCCTCTTTGGGCCAGACAAATCTCAAAGGGTCTGGCCAAAAAAAGACCATTTTATCTTTCAGGTCTCTGCTCCCATTAGACATTTGCACACACACACTTCACTGAACATGAGTTCGAATCAATACGAGCAGGCCTGCTCAGGAATGAAACATGAGCACTCAATAAAATAAATAAATAAATAAATATGTGTACAGTCCCCAGCCTGATGAAGAATTCAAATTGCCTCAGAGTGTTTTCACAGGTTTACACATGGAGCTTGTTTAATTTTCTGTTAATTCCCTGTGTTGTGTACTTATTGCAGTTTACTTTTACTCTAATTAAAATAAAATATTAGACAAGGTTGCTGTGTTTATTCTTCATCAATATAGCCAGGAGAAAGTCAGTGCATGGGTTAATGATGGATTTTCACTTCCCATTAATGTTCACGGTGGCTGTGCATTTAGATTTCTGCATGATTAAAAGGAAGGTTGTACTGCATGCTGAACTACATGTAAAGCACGTCTGCTCTAGGTCCCAATGCTTTATCATACTTTGCTGGTCACCAAGGTAAGTTCTCATCAGGGTATTGCTGCCTGGCAGCAAAGAGACAATGACTATTCCTAGTGAGACAAATATTGTGAGATTTTTACCCATGATTTGTGTAATATGTTTATTTATGTCAGCCAGAATATTGTTTCTCATGTATGGGAGGGAGCAATCTTGTGTTTTGTGTTTGAAACAAGATGCTCTGAAAAAATGAAATGTATTGAATTCATTTCCAGATATGACATCAGCGAAAGGTACGCTACTAGAGAGGTGTTCACAGTGTTTGTGCACTAGTAATCTGCTCCCAGGAAGAGATCCATCATTTCAGTGCTCTGAGGCATCTGGGCTCCAAGCTCTGGGAGGGATTTGGGACTCCTGTCTTGGAAATGGGTTTGATCGATATGCTGCCTAAGATGTGGGAGTAGCAACCACTCCAGTTTCTAAAGAAAATCCTCCAGCTCCTGTGAATATTAAGGATAGCTGAAAATCAGATTACAAATCCAAGGACATGTACAAAGTACAAAGTAGGCTTAAAACCAGTGCCTGCTCTAAGCAAAAGGCCTTTATTCTTGCCTTATTGAATAGTCCTGATTGAAATCATCACAACTAGTCTGGATTCTTCTTGGTTTGTAAATGTAGCTGAAATTAATTTGGATCCAAAGATTTGTATCATTTGTGTTTACAAAAAAACTAAAGCCAGTATTTACTTTTAACATGTCATTATTGTCCCGTATTGTCAGTAGGAGATTTTTGAATACTAAAGCTATTGCATTTTTCTCTTTCAGCTTTTGAAAAGCTTTTTTTTCCACTGGGACAAGTGCATGACTAGATAACAGTTTGATACCTTTGCATGATAAAATGCTCCTTAGCTGAGAACAAAAATATGCCCTTATCAACTGACGTTGTTTATGAAAGAAATACAACCATCCAGAAAGATAGTGTCTTTTGTTTTTCTGAATTGTTTAGTTGAAAAAGAGACTGTGATCCACTGATATAAAAATAAATGTCCCATGTTGGCCTCTCTCTGCCTAGCTATCACTCCAGTTTTTGGAAATTACTGATCCAAAAAATAAAAGTGGGAGTCAGAGTTTCTGTGGGTGAAGCACAGCACTTCAGATATCATCACAGAGCCTATTCACAAAATTACTGCTGATAAGAAACTTTTCTTCGCATAAAGGGCATTTACACTCTTCTCAGAATTGCATTTTTATCCCCAAAGACTGAACAGTATGATTAGGAGTTAGTATTTGATGTATCAAAGCGAACGAAAGAGACATGGTCTCATTCAAATGTGCTTGCTTCTAGAAATTTAGAGTGCTCTGGCTTTATGTAAATATGCACACAGACATTTGGTGAAGGACTACAGATTTGTCTTTGCCTATAAACTGTTTGGAGGATGGTGGTCTTATCTAGTTCTGACTTTTTAATATGAGTAATTTTGCTCAAAATACAATTTGTAAATGAGTTCTGCAAAATCAACTGGCCAGGTGCCAGCGTCTGAATACTCAGTCTTCTCTATCCTGTTTTTATAACTGGAAACCAACAGAGATGTATGTAATTTGAAGGTACTAATACTTTCATAGAAACCAAACATTTTGAAAAGACGGTGGCCTTAACATAGACTAAAAAATGTTCACCTAGCCATTGTTTAAATTATAAAAATTCACCAAACCTCCTTCATGTTTGAATGTCAGTAGGTGAAGACAAATTCAATTGTGTTTAGTATTTAAGTTTTTTAAGAAGTTTTTAGAGTTTGGAAAGCATTTCTAAGGTGTTAGAGGTGCAAAGATACATGTTTTTAAATAGCAAAGTCAAAAGGGACATGATTTTACTCTTCTAGTCTCCAAAGTAGCCCTCCTGTGTAAGGAAGACAGGATGTGGATTCGGAATATAAAAGAGAACTACCTATCCATGAATGGCAAACATTTGGGATTGAAAGGAAAACTAGTGTAAAAAGGTTGACTGCAAGTCTTTCCCAGTCTCACCAGTTTCAACAGGAATAGTTTCTGTACTAAGCCTGAGGTCCACCAGGGTCTACCATGGCAGAAGGTCTCTGCCCCAAAGATTAGTTTTGAGGCTTAAGAACAAACTCAGCAAGTTTTGTTTACCACGTTCACAGGAATAGGTTTCCAAAGACAAGCAAGATGCTGATATATGGTGATCAAACTTCGGACAAGTGTACAGAAGGAGAAAAAAAGTAAGGAACCATCAACGCTAGCAAAATAAGATCCTTCAGGAATTATCTAAAGGCTGTAGAGAATGAATAAATATTAATGCACTTATCATGCAGAATCTGAGAAATGTGCTGTTATGACTGAAATATTATTCAAAGACAAGTATTGTGATTAAGGTTTTTCTTTACCCTAGGCAGTGATAAAGAAATGCTGGGTTTATCCTCAGCCTTTGCCAGCAAGTGTTTTTTCTCCCCGCCCCCCCCTTAATTCTAATGTGAATTCTTAGTGCATCAACATTTTCAGACTGAATGAACAGCTAGTTAAATTTTCAAAAGTATGGCATTCCTGTTTCTAAGCATTTAATTTCCAGTCCCTCTCCTTTTCTCTTACTTCCAGGTACATTCATGGGCTACAGTGCTTGCTAGTTTGTGTAACCCCATGATGTCAAAAGGCTTAAGAGCCTAGAGCTAATACAAAATGTATGAGCATGCCATATCTTGAAATTCCTGCTGTCGGAAGTGCTGGCTTGGAGGGGAGACAGGAAGCCTGAAGGGGAGAGGCAGAGCAAAGTCCCAAAGGGAAAAGAAATGGGGAGAGGTAGGGAAAGAAAAAAGAAAGTCAAGGCAGCACAAAGAACACAGGAGATAGGGAAGACCAAAAATGACTGAGCAGAGAGATGCTGGCTGTGTAGGGGCAAACCTCGCTGAGTGATGCTGGCGGTGTTCAGAGGAGTACTCACAGCCAAGCACTGATATTAAGCAGGTGTCCATCCTCCCTGTCTTCCAGGACATGCACTTCTTTCAGGGGAGGAAGCCTGAGCCCACTAGGGGACGGTGCGAAACAACTGCAGCATCATGACTTCATGCTGTAGGGCCAAGCCGGCAAGAAATAGCACACAAAAGGCTGTCCCCCCCATGCTCAAGCTGTGCTCAGACATGGCAGTCACATGCATAAGACCAGCTGTAGGGCACATACAGAAGATGAGCCTTCTGATACAAAAGCATCAGCAGCATGGCTGTATTGAAGTATCTTATTTTGAATAACAATGAGGACAAACCTCTGCTTGTGACTCTCTGCTTTAAGTCTGGGTAAACTGATGTGGCATACACTTGCAAGCCTCCAGCACAAGTCTGGCCACCCTCTCAGCCAGAGGGACTCTGAGAGGCTAAGTAAAATAGAAGGGTGTAGCTGGCAGGCTGTAGTGCTACCTTCTGTAATTTCTGTTAGTTTTGCCCATCTTGTTATGATAAGGCAACTAACATTGACTATGTATATGATGAGGGCTGTGGGAATGCTCACAGAATCACAGAATGGCCTACCTTAAAGACCATCTGGTTCCAGCTTCCCAGTCACGGGCAGGAACACCTTTCACTAAACCATGTTGATCAGAGTACCATAAAACTTGGTCTTGAACACTTCCAGGGATGGGGCATGCACAGCTTCTCTGGACAGCCTGTTCCAGTGCTTCACCATCATTACAATAAATAATTTATTCCTAATATCCAATCTGAACCCACTGTCTTTTAGTTTGAAGCCATTCCCTCCCTGTTACTACCTGCTCTTGTAAATGTGTTGGGGGACAGCGAAACTATCGGTTACGTGCAGAGGCAGCTTCAAAACAATGATGTTTTTGAAGGTTTGCAGCATTCCACTTATTAAAGCTGAGATGAAGCTCAGAATTATAGCCCAAGTCTTCTAGTGAGCAACCAGAGCAGAAACACAAATTTAGACAAAACCACTCTCAGCACATATGTGTATGGACAGGAGCTACCTCTTCATGGGTTGTGGTTGTCTTTTAACATGTTACTGGCAAAGCTTGAGGATCACTGGTATGGAAAGGAGAGGAAAAGTGAGACGAAGAGTAAAGTCTATTAAATTGCTGAGGTTGTTTTAGTGGCCTGACATTACAGGAGGATACACAAAGGTTCTGTTTAGCTGTGTAAATGTGCTGTTGTCATTAGGTCCTAGAAAATTGGCTTATTACATTAGTATCTTCCTTCTTTTTCTTTTCTTCACCCACCTTTGGGACTGCCTTCTCTTCTGTTCATTGAAGATGCTTCTTAGGGGTAGGCTCAGGCAGTAGTAGTCGAAGCTTGTATATTCACCTTGTATATTCAGGCAAGCCAATTTGACCTGCTTTGTTTAATCCTGATTTCTGAGAAAAAAACCAGAATATTTCAGAGTGGATGGACCCATCCTAGGTACACTCTTCCACTCATGATGGGACATCTACCATCAGCTCCCCAGAACAATGAGACAACTGTGGCCTGCAGGGTGGTAGCAGAACTAGCTCACGATGTTGCTGCAGAGGAGCCGAGGGCTGGAAGGCTTTCCACAGCCTCAGAGAGATTTGTGAGGCCCAGACTCAGAGCAAAGAGATGCCTGTGTGCACACAGTGCTCCTTATTTCAGCTGTGCTGCAGGAAAAGCACACTGGAGAAGAATGGTCTTTATCCAACCTGACTTGGACCAGATGATCCCCAGATTCAAAGGTGCCACAAGATCTGAATCCTGTTATAGATCTTGTAACAAAGAAATCAAAAAAGCAAGGCCTCTCTCTTGTTTCAATGGCTTGTGAGGAGCTGTGCTATGTCAGGCTTGTGTGGAGGGGCAGAACAGCAGTGTGCTTTGGATGGTACCATTTCTGCTGTTCATTACAACAGGCCAGAAAGAGCCATTTGTTTTTATGGTAGAAGTGATGTGATGTATGTAAACAGAAAACTCTTCCCCTTTGCCAGAGCACATGGATGAAGCCCAGACTCTAAAAGTGATGAACACACTATTTCATTCGTCTTCCTTGTCCCAGATTTGCTCAGCTGCTGTCTTTGGGACATATGATGCATGCCCTGCTACTCCCTGAGAATCTGCTGTGGGCCACTATGAGAGACACAGAAATGGGCTAAAGGGACCTCTAGTTTGAGCCAATATGCGCTTATGAGTTGGCTTGTTCTTGCACTGCAGGCAATCCAGCATTTGTGCTGTCCGTGCAGCAAAATGAGGGCTAAATTAGAGCATGAGCTAGTATGATTCTGCTAGGTTGTCAAGACTGGTATAGGTAAAAAGAGCACTGAGAGCACATCAGCACTGGCTCTACAAAATGCAAATCAGAACATATTGTTGCTGAGGATCCTTTGTATCTCCTCTGGCTTCTAGTAAAGCTAGTGCTCATGCCACTGTATGCCCATGGCTATCATTCCTCATACAAGCTGTGTAATAGATGTGTGTCTGCATTTTCACTTAGATATGCAACCTTTCTTCAGGATCTGTGGGTTTGTCTCTCTTGCCAGCCTCTTGGTATTTGCATGCCTCAAGATCAGCCATTTCTGGCTCCCTTAGGCTACATTTGTACTAATAAAGCAGACAGACACAGAACACAGCCACCTGGCATGTGGGTGCCCATATGAGCAAGTCACTGGCACAACTCATGCTGCTGTTTTGGTCGGGGTCTCTCACCAGCAATGCTGGGTACAGCTGGAAGTTAACATGGGCCAGAGACCATTTGCAGGTGACAGCTTGAGGCTATATTGGAGGATAAGAAAATGCATAGATATGTTTTTGCATGGCTATTCAGGGAAAGAGAAAAAGCTCTGGCCCTGTTTACTTTATCAGCAAGAACTGAAAAGAATAGGCAACTGTGTCTGAAAGAACAGGCAAGTTCATGGGGAAAAAAAAGTAGCCTGGATTCTCTGAATATTAGAACCTATTACCCTGTAATGGTGCATACATACTGCTTGCTCTCTAACCTTGCATTACAGAAAAGACCAATGATCAGTCCAGAAATTGGCATAAAAGTGTACGGTTCTGACAAGTATTAAGTTATGAAAACACTGAGGAGGAGAGTGAGGGTGGTGTGGGGTGAGAAGTAACCTCATGGAGTCTAGAAATGGCCATCTAGTCCACGCTCATATATTGCAGACAAAATCTAATGTCCACATCTAATCACATGTCCCTAGCTGTCCCAAGCCACTAAACCCTTCAAAGCAGACTAGAGAGCATGCAGTCCTTTAGTACAGAAGACCAAAACATTAAAAATCCCAGTGTGCCACAGAAAGGGAGAACCTGGACACTACCATGACTGAAGGTCTCTGGAAGAGGAGGGAGGCAGTAACAGGAAAATGCCCAGATGATCTGCGGAAGTGTAGTTTGCTGCAAAGAAACTGAGGCAGAGAGTGGCAAACTCACAGATGTCAGAAAATGAGAACTTAATAATGAGAAAAAGGAAAACGCTCTTTCTACTTGCATATTGCAAAGTTATCCAGCCCTGGATAGCCCTTCAGTTATCGAAGCTGTTGGTCTGTTTTTTTCTTCATTCAGTAACTTCATTTGATGCAAGGGGGAAGTTTGGGTGTGAGACTCTCTGTAGCTCAGTTTTACAGTCCCAGACCATCTTGCCTAGTTTAAGTGCTCTCACCTGCTTCTAATTTCTGGGTGTTCAGCAGTGCTCAGAGAGTGAGAGAAGTACTTCTCGAAATTGTATAAAAATATGCTTTAAAAGTGATTGTGGGGATAAAGGCAGAAATTTAGATAAATTCTGATTTCAGGAGGCCTCTGACCAGTAGCAGTGCAACGTGCACTGCTTCATTCTGTATTGTTTTGAAAACATAACTTAATAACATAACATGTGATGGGATCCCCTGCAGCACAGCAGCTGGCTGCTACTGGAAGCGGCACAAACAGGACAGTTGCAGCTACAGTGTTAAGGGAACTGATCCTGCAAAACTACTGCAGTGAGAACTGCTGAATCACAGACCAACTGTACGCTAAGATCTCAAAAATCTGGATATAAACCTGAAGCTGAATGTAGGACTTTCTGCTCAGGTAGAAAAGCAAGAGAACAACAGAAAACCTGAGCTGTGAGACTACATGGCTTCACCTCCTCCAGCCCACTGTGTTTTCAGGTGTGACATGAGCCATTTCTTGGTGGAACACAGCATCATACTGGTCTGGTAAAATAGAACCATAAACTCCCTGAAAGAGAAAAAAGAGGAAACGTTTTCATATGCCAAAAGCGTTACCACACAGCAAAGAGGGGCTCAGCACAACAAAAGAGAAGAAAGCTAATGAGCTGCTGCTAGTTTAGCAGCATCTGATACATATTAAATCTAACACCCTATAGGGAAGTTATGTTGCGGGCAACTTTTTTCATCTACATCCTCACCTCGATGGTCCTGGGGTGAAATTGCTTTTGCAGCTTGGTTGCTGAGTTGTACCAGTTGTAACCAAGATTGTGATATTTCTCCCAAACATCTCCAGTGTTGACTTCATTCTGTATTGTTTTGAAAACATAACTTAACAACATAATGAAAAACAGGAGGGTGTCAGGCAAAGTTGTTTGTAGCATGCAGTACTGCTGCTTTAAGAGACAGCTGTGAAGTGCAGAGAATGAACAGTGTGCACTAGTCTAGCATGAGATGGGCTACAAATAAATTATTAAGCTTTTCTAGGAGATGGACAGGACATTTTCACCTAGGCTGCAATGCGTGTCATCACATACAGCAAAAGGATAAACAGGCTTGGGCCACCTTGATGAAAATTGATAGTGACTTACACATCCTTATTCAAAACCAGTCATATCCTGATTAAGGCAGCCTCAGACAGCAATTTCCAGAATAATCCTACATAACACTTTCCAAGCCTTCCTAATCATTAGTATGTGTTGATTGGGAAAAGGCTTTATTGTGCTGAGTCAGAAATTCCATATCTGTCTGCTGAATAATTAAAAGGGAAACATTTTCAAGTTTGTCTTTTCACAGTCATGTGGTCCTGTAGACTATGAAAGGTGGAGATGTTCTTGTGGAAGATCCCTGCTATAGAAAATCATCCTGTGAATTTTAGCTGTCTGTTTTTGTCTGATTAGATATATTTTGTATGACAAAATGATTTAATCTCATGGCAAAATTTTCAAATTCAATAAATCCATCAGAAGTATGAGGGGAAAAAAAGTAGTCTCAGCTAACAGTCTAAAAGTTCATGCGGTTCATGCCCTGATCCTCTCACAGAGAACTGACATTATTTTTTTTTTCCATTGAGAACCATAAAGGCAACATCATGGGAACATAAATTTGGGATACATTTCTACTAAGTGTTTCAGATGGACATTAGGCAATCAGGAGGAATTCGGACTCTCAAATTCTAGGGATATGGATCTCTACCAGCTCCTAACTCTCCTAACTCTGCAGCATTTATTATTCTGGGTCCAAATTTCTAGTTATTCTCTGTCAAGATATGGGACAGCATGTTCGAAGCACACATGGCAGAAGATAATTTATTTTAAAGTTAAATGACTGTCTTTACTTGCCATCACAGCACCACCTCTGAACTCCCATTTTACACCTTTGCACAGAGAAAGGGGAAGGTGGAACTCACACTTCTGAAATTTCAGTATTGGAAGGGACATCAAGAGATCATCTTCTTCATACTCCTTCAAAGAACAAGAATCAATTATGCCTAACCCACCACACCTAAATTAGCTTAAGTAAAAATCTTCATTAATTGAAAATTGAAATTTGTCCTGTATCTTGTCATCTTGCTGTAGTGCTTTCATAAGTGTTGTGACTAGATTTTTCTCTCTTTTATATAGTTTAAATATAATTTGTTTGGAAGCAAGTTGATTTCTCCTAGGCCTCCCTCTCTTAGGTTTGAGGGATAACTGACCACCTTCTTTTTAGAACAAACTTTTACAAAATGGGAGGTTGTTATCACCCTTCTTTCTTGCTTTCCTTTATATCAAATGAAAGGAGGCTAGTTCATTCAGCCTTTCCTCCTTGGCTGATCATTCCTACTGTTTTCTTCTGGATTATCTCCAGTTGGTATACATCTGTCTTTAAGTGCAATGCCCTAAATTGGACACAGTGCTTCCACTGAGGCTTCTCCAGTGGCAAGTAGAGCAGAATAATTTCATTCCTATGTCTTACAGCCAACAGTGCTCTTAAAGCATCCCAGAATGAGATTTGTTCTTTTGCAGCAGCCTTATACACAATTGTTGCACATTGTAAACTTTGAATTATTTTCCAACCAGTTGCTACCAGACCCATTTAAAATCCTCATCCTCACTTCCCAGGCTCCACTTATTTTTTCCAAATCCCTATTTTGCTGATTCCAAACTGAAGATATTCACCTGGCTTTGAAATCCTATGTAGTCTTTCAAATGCTGAACCTCTTAACTAATGCAAGCACTCCCCCTACTCCATTGGCCATATCAGCAGTGACAGTATTGAACAGAACATGGTCAAAAGCAAACATGACTGCTTGAAGTGCCCTCCCAGGTTGACCATAAACCATTATTAACTACATTTCATCTAAGATTTTTCACTGCATTCAAGTACAAAAGGCAAGGAAGCTCCTTTGACAGCAATAAATAAATTATCAATTCAGTATCAGTATGACTCAGTCAGACTCATCACAGATGGAGGGAAATTTCACCCAGGCAGCCTGGGTGAAATCTCAGGTTGCCCTAATACAAGTAATATTTTGAATAAATCTGTTGCTTCACTTCAACAGAAGAAACATACTACCTTTAATCTGGATAAACTGCATTGTTTTTGAAAGACATAAATGCTTTGAAACCAGTCAGTTGAAAAAAACCATAGATTAATTTGGTGTGTCAGTGATCTTGAAGATTTGGACTTGGATGTGCACTGGGAAGTAGCGGATGTACAGTGGAGATGTATTTAATATAGTGTCTCTGAGAGAGAAAGCAAGCATCTATCTGCTTTCTTGAGAGGTACTTTCAGATGCTTTTGTGAGACTCTGACCCTCAGTTCAAGGCATAACGAAATTCATTAGTTTTTTGCAAATGAAAGTGTCGGTCACTGTTGGTGAATCCTTGACTAAGAAGAGAGAATAAGAGCACAAACCAGCTATGAACAGGTTGAGAAATTGTGGGTAAAAATCAAGGACAGGACCAACAAAGGGCACTTTGTTGTTGATGTCTACTACAGGTGCCTGATTGGGGGAGCCTGTCGATAAGGACTTCTTCCTTCAGATATGGGATGCACCATGCTCACAAGCTCTTAACCTTATGGGACATTTCAACCACCCAGATATCTGCTGGGGAAGCAACACAACTGTCTGTGAGCAATCCAGACACTGGAACACTTGCAGGGATGGGAAATCCACAGAAATTGTGCAAGTGTTCAAGGGGCTTTGAGCGAGCTGGTATAGTGGAAGGTGTCCCTGCCCAGGGGAGTGGGAAATAGGTGATGTTTACGGACTCTTTCAACTCAAACTATTCTGTGATTCTGTGATAACATATTACTACATATATTGCCCCTTCCCTGATGCAACATTACAACTATAGGTTTAAGACAACTTTTGTTAACATTGAGAAATTACTACTTGGTGTTCAAGGGTAAGGGGCAGTATTAGGACACCTCAAAAGTTTTACCTCCTTGGCTAGTTCTTCCTTGGTTCAACAAGGGCAATCCTTCCTCACCCTGACTTCTCCTAGATATTCCTCTAAAGACTTAGGTAAAATCTGTGAAACTGGGAACATATTGTACATAGTATTGCTGAGTCTCACTCTTGTGCATATTTTGATTTGCTTTGAAAAGGACTCTGGAAATGCAGCTCTAAGACAGGGTATGCTTACAGAGAGGTAATCTTCAAACTAGATTAAAACATTGATTTGTGTAATTTTGTTCTTAGTATTGCTGCTGCACAAATCTGCAGACATTTCTGTCAACCCTCTCCCTCCTGAACTGTATCATCATTGTGGCCATCTTCAGTGAGTCTGAGACTACCTTGGCTCCCACAGCGTATTATAAAAGCACTCAGATAGTCACAGACAACAGAAACTGCTGCCCAGGTTTTTAAATGTCCACTCCTTAATCAATTCCAGGTTTTGAGTGTTCATTTTCAGGGAGCTGCTGATGCCCTCGTTTACAATTCAGTCCAATTGGCATTGAAGCTTTTCAGTACATTACAAAATTAGGATGAAAGTACTTACTTATTCTGAGTACATAAAATCAGCGACCACTTCTGGCCCTGGTACAAATATGAAGTTGCATTATTATGAATTGTTATGCTTGCAGTTAAAGGCAAGGGGAGCAATTTATTAACACAAAACAGGCACCTCTTCAGTGGCACTTGTAGAAGCCACTTCTCTAGAGCAGAGGTAAGACTAGTATTCATGCTGTAATTGCCAAAGCAGGATAAGTTGTGAGCATAGGCTTTCTTACTTTAAAGAGAGGGCTCACGCTTAGTTCAGGTAACCACATCAATATAAAGTATTTAATAGATACCCCAGGCTGAACAGTGTTCTTTAATATCAGGTACTGGAAAAAATAGTCCAGAGAGAAAATATATCTTCCTGTTGCATATGTATTATGTAAGCCAAATGTTACTTCTCAGTGTTGTCATTTTAAAAATTATGCACCCAGCATCACTGCGTTGAAAAAAGATCCTCTCATCAAGAATGAAATGCAAAAAAAAGGTAGATCAAGGGGAGCTCACAGCTCTCCATGACAAAGCAGAAGAGAATGAAGCCAGCTTGGTTCCTTGGGGCTGACAGATCTGGAATTCCCTTCACCATAAGCACTGTTTCACTTCACCTCAATGAGTCATGCTGGTGAATCCTGAGGTTAATTATTAGATTATTCTTATACACATCAAAGGCTTTTAGAGGCTCCTGAGTCTTCACAGTTTAATATGTTCATTTATCAAGTGCAAATAGGAGAAATGAAAAGTAATTAAATGATTTTTTTTAAGACTTTTAAAATTATCTGTTATTTTCAAACTTCACTCATTGGACTATTTCTGTGATGCTGCAGAAACTGCAAAGTAATACTAAAAGGGATAACCGCTTGCAATAGTTTTCATGCTTTTAAATCATGAATTGGTTGGTATTTGAGTTTTTATTTGAAATGCAATAGTATCAAAGTTTATTTGGATATCCCTCAGGTCAGAGCAAACACTCACTGAGGTCAATGGTTATCTTTCCAGACAGGTTTAGAATCACAGAATGGGTAAATCTGGAAGGAACCACAGTGGGTCATATGATCCAATCTTCCTGCTCAAGTAGGGTCATCCTGGAGCACATGACAGAGGATTGTGCCCAGATGGTTCCTGAATATCTTCAGCAAGGGAGACTCCACAGCCTCCCTGGGCCACCTGTTCCAGTACACAGTCACTCTTACAGTAAAGATCTTTCTCGTATTCAGTTAGAATTTCCCGTGCATCCTTTTCTACCCATAACCTCTTGTTCTATTAGTTGGCACCACTAAGAAGAACCTGGAAGTAATACTTCTTTATTTCCAACAGGTCAGCCATCCTCACCTTTATTTAGATGAATTTTGCTTGGCTTTCTAGTCCAACACTATCTCAAAGGCACAGACCTCTTCTTTGAGGGTCAAGATGCCTTGCTAACACCAACGACTGACAGAGGCAGGATTCAGAAGGACAGAGAAATTACATGTAGTAATAGGAACTGAAATTCTTTTTGTTGTTCTTTTATTACCTCATATCAGTGAGAGCTTCCCCCCGCTCCATCCCGTTCATTCCAAGAAGAGAATGCAGTAAAAAAAATTAATAAGACCAAAATTTTCTTCTACAGGAATGTAAAACACAGGTTATTCCTGTGTACATGTGGTCCAAAACATAGCAAAAAAGCTTACCTGATCAAGAGCTGAATGAGAGGAAATTTTCTTAGTCCTATCTTAGCAGAGTGACATAAGGGTCTGCAAAACAGCAGGCTGTAAAAGGAGATCTAAGGGCAAAGCAGAAACTCTCTTCACTTTAGAACCCATAGTTCCACAGAAAAATTGAGTCCAGTTGTTTTTTTCTGAAATAAAAGGGCACAAATAGAGAGTCACACTGGTCCCTCTAAGGAGCATGTGCCTCTCTAAGAAAAATACAGGAATTGAAGTGGCTTGGAATCCTTCTGCCTTCCATAGAAACCTACTGAATACTAAAGTTTTTTAAAAGAAAGATGCTAGATAATAGAAAATTATCCTTGGGGAAATGCAATATAATTACATTTCTTCTTGTTTGATAAGTGCAAAATCAATTCTGCAGTGTTTTACCTGCATTCTGCACTATTCTTTAAAATGTCAGCAAAAGGTTTTATTACTATTTATTACTAGAGGAGGGAGTTAGTTCATTCACTAAGTCTAGCAAAGAAACCATACAATCTAATTCCTTGCAAGAAATGTAGGTTTCATATTTACTGCATCAAGGCAACAATACTCACATAATAATAGACTGCAGTAGCTCTGAGGGAACTGTTTTGACCTGTTGAACCAGGAGATGTGAACTGAGGTATCCCCTCAGCAAAAGGTGGATGCAAAGGGAGGCCTTTACAGGCAGACGAAGAGGTGTGAGAAGAAACTATTGACTTGTTTACAAAAGAAATCTGAAAAGTGACTGGGGTGTTGAGGGTGGAGGAAAGCATGTCAATTTGGCATTTCAGACACTGAATAACTACAGTATTTCATCTTGTCCATCCAAAATCTGTACTCATCATTGAACATCTTGGACTTAAAATATAAGTGAAATCACAAAAATGAAATATAGACCAAAATTATATATTATTTACTGCATTATTTCTTTGACTGCATGCATCATATTTGTTGTGTATTTCTTTATTCTGGTAATGGATATGAATTTTGAGAAAAATCAACACCCAAAAAACCCACTTTTTAGATACTTCTTGCTTTCTTCCTTTAGGCATTCCCAAATTATACTCTATTTTTTATGAAAGTCTATTTTTTCCATGAATCCATCATCATTCACAACACAGAAAAGGCCTTTCCACATGATGTCTCTATATGTATCAATTTGATTCATTTCAACCCCTAACGATTTGGGACTTACGTAGTACAAATATGATTTCCATCCTTGGAGTACACACTCTGGATCTCAATCATATTTCCTGCTAGTTTTTCAGCATTCTGTGGTATGAGCAAGTTAAAAAGAAAAATCTCTTTAGAAAATCTAATTTGAAGTGTAATTTCATTCTTTATCATTTTTTAGAAAAGTTTCATTTTTCCTCTTTACATTACAGGATTTGAAATTGCTTACTTGTGCTATCTGGTTGCAAATAGATATATCTGGATGTTGGCTAACAGTTCTGGCCTATTTTATATATATGTTCGCATGTATGTATAAATGTGTATGTGTATCTCAGGGGATTACAACTTTTGGTGTTGCAACACACAGCAACATTTTTCCTTTAGCTCAGTGCTAAGGAACCTATGCTTTTAGGTCTGGAAATACTTGGGTCTATCTCTTGGGCCAGATTTGGGTTACTGTTGAGCAGCTGTAGGGACTCAGGTTTGAGATTACAGATTTATTATGTGTAGTGAGTGCGCTCAGGCTTGCCGTGGGACGCTGGGAACTCAGCCCTTTGTACTGTCTTGGTAAATGTTTTAGGACGAATGATATCATCTTAGTTAGGACAGTCTGCCCTCTATCGCTGTTGTATTTAGCTGTCTGTATGTTGCTTCCTATTTTCTTACATGTAGAAGGATTCTTCCCATCCTGGCGTGCCTCCGGAAGAATCACCTGCCTCTTCTGTCTTTCATTCCCAAAAGGGGCAGCAAACATTTGTGACAAGCAGAAATTACCCTTTTGTCCAAAAAATCCAATCCAACCCCAAAGTGACAGAAATCTCCACTAGCTGCATAACACAGGAGATTCCTAGATTGCCAAGATATTTCTGAATGATGTACCACAAATTAGGACTCTCAATATGTTTCTTATATTGCACAAGCACACAAAAAACATTATAGTTTTGTGCTCAGGCCTATTGAAATAAGCAGAGGCCTCCTTTCCTCAGATAAGCAGACATAAATATCCATCAATACCTCAAACACTTTTCAACTATTATGCTTCTGAACAATTTTAAACTTCTGGGTAGTGCACAGATAAGCACTTTATGGACAGTTAGGCAGTTGGAAATTACTATTGTGTGATTTCTACTGATCACACCACCAAACAAAATATATTCCTACTCAGCTGGCAATCTACTGCCTGAAAGAAGCATTAAACTCTTTTTTGGATTCAGGTCCTCAGTGTGTGTATCTCCCAGTAGAATTCTTTTCTCTCTGCTTTATCCTGCCACATACGACAATGTGCTCGTTTTTCTACTTTTAAACCTCTCAGATTTTGAAAAGTACTTTAGTTATGATGAAACAATAGATTTTTTTTTTTCTGAGAAGTGTTCTCCATTATGACTTTTTGCAGTAATCTTTGAACTGTGTAAGGCACTGCTACTGCTCTGACCAGTGACCTAAAGGCTTGGCCTGAAAAGCTCGTCGGCAACCAGGTTTGTGCACTTCTTCCCTTCTTGTAATCATTGTGAGGGAACATCTTGCACAAAGGTCCACAGTGCCCTAGGGCTGTCTATTTTTGTACACAAAATGGAAAATATCTGGTGATAAAGCTACATCTCAAAAGTAAATATTGTATAAATGCTCACATACCAGAAACAATAACCTGGTCCTCACCTGACATCTTTGTGAGCATGGGGAAAGAAAACTCCAGAAAGTACCTGGACTTCTCAAAAATGTTACAAGCTTATATTGGGCAACATGTGCCAGTGATCAGAATGACATGCTAAATGATCTACAGCATAAGGAAGGAGACTGAATGCAAAAGTGTCTGTACCATCAGAAATTGATTTGATGATTATGTCAATTACTTTTGGCACTAAGCTTCCTGTGGGTTATTTTCTGATTGATCTTTTGGCCATCTGTGACTGTTTCCCTATCTGTGCTTATTTTTGGAGAGATTTAACGTATGCTTTGGCTATCATAAATCATTCAAAATTTTTTCCCATGTGGAATATCTATTTATAGTGTTTGGGTCAGCTTTGATTATTCCTTCTCCCTCTCAGGCAGTAAATGCTGTTGCTGAGCAATAACATTAGTCACAAAAAAGCTCCCTCAAACCAATCTTGATGTAATTTGCCAGGAAAACCCAGCCCTGTACATTTTTGTGCAGTGTACTTTTTTTCTGGAACATGGCTTTTATCTCCAAGTTTCTATCAATCCTGTTGAGTAAATAGGCTGCTGTAGCAACTTCTGTATGCTAATGTGTCAGATATTGATGCTATTTACACGATATCTCATTTAAGAGCTTAAACACACATCTTTTAATGTTGCAACATTTACAGATTCAAAGATGGCAGAAAGAATGGCATTATGCCACTTACTATCATTCCTTGTTTTGCTGTGTGACAACACAGAGTGGCAGCTTCACACTTATTTTAAACTCTTTTTTTTTTTTGACTAAACATACTGGTAATATCAGGTTTCATTTTATATCCTGGGAGATATCTGTGGAGTACACAAAGAAATGGATTTATCAATTTTTTCTGCATTTGTTTGTAGAACTGGAAGTATTGAATCTTGAAAGGAATGGAACTGAAATGTCTAAGAATGGAGTTCAAAATTAACTAGTTGCCAACAAAAATATGCATTTAAAAAACCCTACCAAGAGCTCAGTGGCTCTAATTTTAAAAAAACATTTCCTTTTTCTCTCCTAACTCAGTATCACTTCCGTGGTACGATGTGGCATCATAATTATACTTTCCCTCTAGTCTGTTGTAGAATCATCTAGGAAAGCAGATCAGATAAGATGTGAAATGTGAGGAGAAGCAGAGGCTTTCAAGCCTTCTTTAGTCATTAAAAAAAAAAAGTGAAAATGGTGCAAACCCTTTTTTTTCCCTCCTGCCTTTACAGATCACCTTTAAAGGTTCCCGTTGTCCTCCATTCACATCAATTGTGAGCAAGCTATTATCTTTATGGACTCAGGATGCTAGTTTCAGGCTTGCAGTCCCTAAGCAGTGATGTACATCAAGTAACCTTTTATTTATTTATTTGAATGCTTCAGCTCCTGAAACTCAGGCCTGCCCAACGTTCTGACAATCAGGGTTAATTACTGTAATGTTTCTCTGGCAGGTCCTCCTTAAAACATCTTAGCAATATTGTAGCTCATCCAGGATAATGTTGATTGGTACTTGCACAGGACTTTGTCAGCATATTACTTCCATTTTGTGCAGATTGGGCACTTGCAATTTGAAGTGCTCAAACCAATTTTTAGCACAGATAAGCAGCTTGAAAGACAGATTCTCTGATAACAATCAAAACCTGTGATCCGTGGCTTTCTCAGGTACCTTCTTGTTTGTTGGATACTCTAAGACTCACTTCACTGAATACCTTATTGCTTCATCAGTCTGAAGGCAGCACAGTACATCTTGTTTCTCACTTTGAATATTGATGTGAAGTAAGTCTCAGTTTGACTACGTTTGTCTAATTTAAAATACCCTAACAAACAAGTTTTAGTCTACTGCCAGGAAGGGTCTTCCTGTCCTCCTCATTCATTGTTTTTTATAAGGGTGACTTTCTTTGCTCCACTACAGAAGCCAGATGACCATTCCTTTACTATCTCTACCTCTTGTGTTGTCCACGCAACATCTCAGATCTCACGACTAGACTCTTAGATTAAGACCAACCCTGACTGACAGCAAATAAAGTTGGTAAGATATAGATCTTCTAAGCACTGACCTGCTGAGGCGTGTAGTTAAAGCATGTGGAAGTCCACCTGTGTGCAAACTGACCCACTGAGAAGTGCTCAGAGGACGTACTCAGCTGTCTTTGCTATGGAGTGGTTACCTGCAGCGGAAAACAGAGAAGCAAGGCTGTTTGAACTAAGCACACCTCAAGACTTTCAGTCACAAGCATAGCAAAGAAAATGACCTAGGTTTCATTCCTTAGCCTTAGCCTTTTGCGAGTGGAAATAATTAGGCTTTTCAGAATAATTTCTGTGTAAGTCTGTGAGACCAGTGAAGATCTGCCTAAGATGGGGAGTGCTGAGCAGAAGCTAAAGAAAGTCAGGCTGTCACAGGCTAAAAAAGCCCATAGGTTGCTCTAAAGTGTGGTCTGTAAAAGTAAGCAGTTAGGAAACTCTCTCAGCAGCTCATAATGGCTAAATTTATCACTGATTGAGAGCAGAAGTAAATTACTGCTGATTACTTTAATTCTTTCTAAGGTAGTCCCTTTTATTTAGGGAAAATTCCATCTATGTAGTTTTATTCTTGAGTGCTTCATATCAACAGTGCTCAAACAAGGACTGAAGATGTGATCCAGAAGTAGCACCACTTTGCAACTTCAGCCTTGTAAAGGCACATTCGAGCTATTGACATAATTACATGCAAGCAATGCTATTAAGTTGCAGCCCAGGTGACCTCTACAAGTGACCTATGAGTAGTCTTCATACTTAATTTCTTGCTTATAAAATTTAGTTCATTGCATCCAAATCAAAGCACAAGAAATAACAGATGATACCATTTGACCATCTAACTAAAGAGTCAGCATTATGTAGCCTTTCAGTTATGCCAGTACACTAGATCAAGACATTCAGTCGACTGATAATTTGACTTCAACAACATTTAACTTGTTACCTAAAGGCATGGGAATGACCAATGATGAATGAGAAATGTCTAAATATATTTATTCAGCTGGAATAGTACAAACCAACGTCTCAGTCTAAAGACAAATGTCTGTACCTGTGGGTTTAATTGAGAACAAAGAAAAAGTTCATTTTGTGGTGCATGTCCATTTCTTAGGAATTAAATGTAATAATGACTCATTGTTATGTAACAACAACAAAAAACTGTCTTACTTTTGAGCATAGTTATGTTCTGGGAACTGAAGAATTCACGCTGAAATTCTCAAAAGAAAAAACTCCAAACCAAATACTGTTATTCCCAATAAAAGTAGAAGGGCTGTGGATGCCTAAATCCTGCAATTTCATTTGAAAATACCAATTTCAGGGTTTAGAGACAGTTTTGATTTATACTGAATAAAGGTGGTGTGATCAGGTGCCATTTGTAGCCAACTGCAGGTAACCAGAACTGTGCTGGGAAAGTACTTAGCTATATTTTAGATAACACAGGAAAAAATGTTAGAGTACATCAAGGTAAGCAAGATGTCCATGTGAAGCATCTTTTTTTTTTTTTCCAGTGTTATATTGGTAGAAATTAATGACTCTTACTTTTTTTTAAATAGGGCGTAACTTAATGGTCAGCCTCTCATAGCATTTCTCAAGTCAGTTTCCCCCTCTCTGCCTCAGGTCAAACTACTGTTTTCTTTCTCTAATTATTCACAGTTTTAACAGAACTGAATGTTCAAAATAGCTTGTACACGGAATACTCAAAGATTGGACACAGAGCTTATTCTGATGTTATACAATACACATGAGAGTACTATGCACGAAAGCAGCATGCCATGAAGATACATTGTAAGTATATAAATATCTCAATTAATAAGGCTGATTCTACCAACTGTCCTTCATACCAAGGAAGACACTGAGGTCAGGAGAACTGTCTTCCTTGATTCTCGGTTGAATATATCATACTGGCCTCTTTAGTGGTGTTCTACAGTAACCTGAAAGAAAAAGAGTCCAGAAACCCAAAGCAAGAAATTTTGCCCTAAAGCTTTACTGCTTATCTACTAAACACCAGTGCACACTCTCTTGTTCATTGGAAGGGTGAAGCAAGACTTCAGTTTACAAACAAATGTAAGAAACGTAAGCTAAAAGGCTTCTTACAAAGTTTTCAATGGGCTGAGAGTATGTAATTTCTTGCTGCAGATCCGATGGTGTTTGGTAATCCACCCAATTCCTTCCCCTGTGTGTATTTTTGAATCAGATTCTACTACAAAGAATTTCAGTAAAAGAATTTATATCTACATGTAGCAAGGGCTTGGGAACAAAGGAAAAATCTGAGAAGAGAAGGAAAATGCAGTTGGGGAACTAAGCAGTGATGAAGGACTGCAAAAAAAGACATCTGCTGCTGAAAGAAGTTTCACATGCATTAGTTTGCATGTGAAACTCATGAAAAGGTCTAATGTCAACTCAGAGTAAAACCTGAAAGAAACAGTTATTTTTTTCAGCCAGCATTTTGATCAAAACATGTTTGCTTACAGTTACTGCCTTTAGGAGAGGCTTTATGAGCAGTCTGAGCCATGGAAGTGCTTGAGAGCACTGTAACCTCCAAAGTAACCTGTAACTCTCCAAAAAAACAGTTGGATTAATAGGCTCACAAAATAATTGAGATTGGCAGGGATCTCTAGAGGTCTTTAGTTCAACCTCTTACTCAGAGCAGGCTCAGCTATGAGATCAAATCACATATCTCAGGACTTTATACAGCTGGGTCCTGCAAACCTTCAAGTGCGAAGATTGCATGAGCCCCTAGACTACCTCTTCCACTTGTGGGCTGTCCCAGTTCCTCTTATTTAAATGTATGCTCACTGTCGTTTTTCCTCCTGCCACATACTGCTGTGAGAAGCTCAGCTCTGTCTTCTTGGTATCCTCCTCGTGGGTCTTAGAAGGCCCTGCTTAGGTTCCCCCAGAGCTTTCCCTTCTCAAGGGCAAACAAATCCAGGTCCCTCAGCCTCTACTCTATAAGGCAAGTGCTTCAGACCGTGACCATCTTAGTGGGCCTCCACTGAATTTGCCCCATTTGATCCATGTCTTTCTTGTACCAGGTGGCCCAAAACTGGACACAGTACTCTACATGCCCTCCAAGGAGTGCTGAAAAAAGGAGACTGATCACTCCCTTTGATGCATTGACCGTGATGCCCTTGATACAGCCTCAGGTGCTGTTGGCCTTGTTGGCCCCCAGGCGAGCACCTTCAACCTCTGTCTCTGTAAGGAGTAAACAAACCACTGGTGGCCCTGCTTTTGAATCAGTAATACTGAGCTCTGCCCTGAATTCAGCTGACAGCTCCAGATATGCTACTTGGGGTCTGGAAAAAAAAAAATATTATGCTCATTTTCTTCTTAAGTGTGCAGTTTTCTTTAGCTTAATGCTAGGGACAACAAAGTGCCAATTTCTTTCCTCTGACCATATGTTACATTTTCTCCTAGCTCATCCCACTCCTACAGCGTTTTTTTTCCCATTGTAACCAAGGCACATTTTAGAAGTTATATTACACGAACTCTACACCCAGGAAATGTTCAGAGGTACCTGAGGCTAAAATAGTGCTTGTTGAGCTCATGAATAGAAAGCATGCACACTGCCCTGGGAATACTGATTTTTATTTTTTTTTTGGAAGAAACTGGACTCTTTTCATAGGTTCAACCACAGGAGTTACAGCTAAACCAGCTTTAATTCAGCAGTAGCCTGCCTGGGATGTAAGGTATAATACCTCACTTTTAGCTGTCAGAACTCCTGGTGCCTGAGCTGTCCCTACAGCACACTGCAGTCACTTCTGTGCAGTGCAGGCATATCAGTAGTTTGTATGAGATATATCTCAAGTGTGTTGTAATGCCTTCTGGGTAGCTGCTGGAACTAAGAATGAGCTAATATACTCTCTCCCTCTGCCAGACTTATTAGTTTAGAATGAGTGTTGTGAAGACTACAGCTACATGTCTGCCAATACAGAGATTTGGGGTTTGCAGTTGGCTCAGGGAATGGGAAGTGTGAGATCAAATCTGTCTGAAAAAATACTCTGTAGATATGCCCTACCACAATCTCACAGCTCAGTTAAGCTATGTTGCCTGTTCTATTTTTTTTCCTTCCCAGTTAATTTAAGGTTTTGTTTATCTTAGAGGAACATAAGTGAATTTTCATGCTGAGATGTGTACTTTGTTAAATAAGAAGCTTATTCTATATTATAGTTTCTCTTTCTTCCTTTTACAGACCTGTGCCAAAAATCACAGACCCCTGTTAATTTGAGCACACCTACACTGGAACTTAAACAAGTTGTCCACTGAAGACTGAACTTTTCCTGTGCTTATATCCATACAGGTATTTTCTCTATCTTCCAAAATCCACAAATACCCACCCAGGTGATATGAACTGCTGCTTTTGCTTCTTTACATGCACAGGGACATGTCTAGCTCTTGAAAGCTGATAGGCAGATTGAAAGGAGGTGAGAGAACTAAAAAAAGATCTGGGTACAAGTTAGCTTGTTACAGTAGGTTGCCTACACCACAAGAGGAGGTGACTCATGAGTAAGCAACTGCTTCGTACAAGAGTAAATCTTCGAAGTATTTTGCAGAAATGGGTTTTTTTGCATTCTGCTCATGATGGGGCAGGACCTCGTGTCTTATACCAGTGCCACACTGGACTATTTATCACATGGAATATCGTGTTTAACACACAGGTCTGATGTCATTGCTAGAAATTGTATGAACCTGCTATATAAATGCAGCCTTGTGTGAAAATAATGCCATGTATCTCTATTTCTAGTAAGAAAGTCTGATGTGAATTTTAACTGAAAACAAAAAGAGTCTTCCTTATATGCAAAAAACCCAAGGCTACCACCCAGAAATTCCCTCAGGGAATACAGTTGCTAACAAAAACCCTAATGTTTTAAGTGAATTCATTCACAGAAAATGTACTGCAAATTTCATGAACTCTGCTTTATGTTACTGGAGAGGAAGAGCTGTAGGTTAGAATTTGTTAATGAAACAGGACATGTACTGAATAAATGCTGAATATTCATCCAAATAAGTGTTAGTCCATGACCACAAGCTCTAATTATGTCAACACAAATATGGTAGCATCAAGAAAAAAGAAACCTTAATAAAATTCAAGCAGCTCCATGAAAATAAAGTGACATTGAAGCTAAAGGGCATGGAAGTTGAAATAAATAAATTACAAAAAAAGCTATATATTTCAATGCAGTTTCCTTTTGTTTTTAAACTAGCTATTATTATGAGCAAAATAAGCGCCATTTCAGAAAAAATAGATTTTTTTGGTTTTTTCAGTGTGCAAAATAGGGCATACAGTAGCACTTTCCTAAGATTTTTTGAAAACTGCTGTCACTTGTTAAATCATTTTTCCGCTTTCTAAATAAGAACTTTGATTCTGGAAAGTACTTGGCAGTGTTTAAAATCCTACTCCCTCTGAGTCTAAATGGAATTTTGCCATTGACCTCAACGGATTAAAACTTTATTTTGCTTCTGAAAATCTTGTCCGTAATAGCATTATCCTTTTATTCCAACATGTCCATAATCAACTGCTTATTAAACTTCCTTGGTCTTATCTGATTTTTTTAATAGCAGAAAGAGGAAAAAAAATAACCAATCTCTTAGACAGCCACAAACATTTCCAATTTCTAATTGCAAGTGTTAGACTGGGAAGAGATTCTAATCAGTCTCAGCAACCTTCTTGGTTTACATCATATCATGAGCTTGATGCTGAAACACTGAGTGCTTGCAAAAGACTGCCGAGAAATGACTGAGACATTAAGAAATCTGTGTAGGGTGTTTTCACAAAAATTTCAAATCAACAAGAAATTTGAGATAATCGTGACAGTTTTGATGAACCAGATCAGACAGAGATGTAGTTTATCAAATGCATTTCTCTGTATTGTTTTATTAGCTCAAGACATGAACAGTACCAATCAGAGTCTGAAAAATAGATCTTGTGGTTGGTGATAAGTTTTCAAAGATTTTGGAAGGAAGCAGATGATGTGTCCCATATAAATAGAGATGTTAAAGTGTTTTAAAGCATTACACGATAATAAAGACATAACCAGCAAGCAGCTCTTTCTTGACAATGAAAAGAGAAACAGAAAAAGCAGGATCTGGAGAATTTGTCTGCAAGTTTCCTACAGGAATACATAAGCATTAGTTAGCGAAGGGCCTCTTTCTATTATTGCCCTGCAACTCAATTAAGTTGCTCTCACAGGGGCTGGGATAGACCCTGTATGGCCTTCTCTTTCCAAAAAATCATCTATCTTCTACATCTACCCTGAAATTTAGAGTTTCCATTTTCACTAGAATTGTTAGAAAAATTATTAGTAATTTTGAACTTGTACCCTAATATATCTAAAAAGCTTATTAAGATTTTTAACTTCCATACTGACATATAAATATAGAAGATTGTTTTGCTAAAAGTAGCACATAAAGAAGACAATTCAGGAAATGGCAAGTCTTAGAGGTCATCAGTATTGTCTTCTGAATTTAAGGTATTTCCACAGCAACACATTTTGATCATAGATGGTTCTCTGTGGCTGATAGGCTAACACCTATTAATCTGTATTGTCAGTGTGGCAGGGCAAGAATTTTACTGCCTCCATTTCTGGTGATGTTGCTTGACTTGGTGTTCAGTGAGTGTCTTTCTAATTTGTCCTCAGAGAGTATCTTATATGATAGAGAGCTATATATTGTGTGTTTTCATCCACAACTCTCCCTTTTTTGTGTCTTCTACGTGCGCTGTTAAGAATTTCAGTAGTTCACATCAAATTCAGTCTTGCTTCCAGATTTCATAACCTCAGTAGGATCAGGTGTAGGATTCCAGCAAGATAAAATTCATGTCTGAGTCAGCACATGGAAATTCCCTCCAAACTCTGGGATTTCTGCCAGCATTTTCAGTATTGCTTGGCAGCTTCCATCAAGCAACTTTGAATACAAACATCAGCTTCTACAGGCTCTACATCTCCCAGTTTTTGCAGAATTTACAGTTGCTCTGTACAGTGAAGGAGCCTATGATTTATAAGAGCTGATGAAACAAAACTCTGGAGCAGACGTAAGGTCTGTGTCTCTAACAAAGTGAGATTTGCATTCCTGGTTTTCCCTCTAATGCTTCTATTCATCTTAGATCACCAGCTTTGCTTTCTGTCTTATCCATTAGTCACACTAACTTGGTATTTCTAACATGCTCTTATAGGGACAAACATTCCTACTTTCTTCGGGGCTCATCCAACCTCTTTATATTCAGTGATAACTGCTGGGGGTAAGCAAGAAAGAGGATTCACCAAATATTCCCCTTCCAGAGAAAACTCTCTTGTGAATAAAAGCCGCCAATTCCTTTAGTAATGTTTGCAGCCTTTTTTATAAACAAACAAGCTGAAAGCATTGTTATTTGAAAAATAGTCACAGAAAGGAAAAAGCGTCTACTTTTAATGGGAATAAGTATTCAGGAGATTATTCACTCTGCACCAGTTTTAGAAAGCCTTTTTATTATTCTCCAAATAAATTGGCAGTGGGAAAGGGGGAAGCAAGGACATGGTGTTCACAGAGAATGTGAATGTAGTTCATCTCCAAAGTATGATGCTTAGGTTATCATGACAAATAACATCATGTGATCACTCATATGATGAATGCAAAAAGTATCTACCATGGCTATGAGTTTGCACATTTAGTACAAGTTAGAATTTATTTCTGATGAGACAAATACAGACTGTGTGTGTCAGTTTAACATTGTCTGACAAATAGCAGTTGTATTCAAATATTTGTCACAGGGGGCATTAACCCTGGAGTAGGCTTAGTGCTTGTCCATTTGATTTATATAGAGCTCCATTTTTCATTCTGGCTCCTGACAGAGAATTCCCAAATGAAAGCAACTGAATAGCACCACAGAGAAGTATTATCTCCCACTCAGGTGCTGATTCTCCTTCATCACAATAATCAAGCTGTTCTCAGAGGGTTCATCTAGCAAAGGTTGGAAATGAGATCTGTATCCGGTATTCGATTCTGCTCTTTATTAAACGGGACTCGAACCCATCCACCTCAGAAACTGCACACTAGAGCAGGATCATGGGACAGATACTTTCATAATTTTTATCCTTAGAAAGTCATAAATAAAGCTGGAAAGTAAGCCAGCAAGTATTACTTTCTAATCTAGTGATCAAGACAGCTACTTCAAAGGACACAGTCCTCTGAAAGGGAGGACCATGCCCAAAGGTTCACATATTCTATGTGAAATTGGTCATAGGGCAAAATGAAAAACTACCCCACAATATCTCCCTACACTTGGCTGAGCTTGTAGATGTTTTTCCTCTTAAGCTCCCTCTGTAAAGACCCCCAGAACGAGTCTTGGGTTCTTTAGCAGCAAGCGTTACTGCCTACTGCTTGAGCCCAGGCAGACGTCTGCTACTGCCTTGGGTTGTTGACTGCAAGCAGCGTGCTGCAAAAGAATTCTACTATCACAGTAAGAGTTCAGACTCGAGAGGTTAGTGATGGTGAGGTAGAAACTTGCCATATACTCTATAATCATGCCTTGAACACAGAAAGGCAAAGCTAGGAATTCTCAATCTGTGAAACAAAGCATTTTTTCTATTGAACATTTCCATTCTGTATCAGCTTTAATAAGTGTGATTGGATCTTCAGCTATCACAACACTGTCAACTTGAAGATCTGGAGACTTGAGATGGAAGAAAGAGAAAAAACTGCAGCTCCTTAAGAGCCCTGAGCAGGGCACACCTGAGTGCCTTTAGTGAGGTGGTGAGGGGGAAGGTGGAGGGACCAAGGGTTATACTCTTCATTTATCTGAAAGGGTCATATAGCAGCCTGAAAAAAGGCTGGGGAAAAGTGGTTTGGCTAGAAGCTGAGGAATAGAAATTTCTAAAATTTTAATTTTAGTAAAGCAGTCCATGTAAAATTGACTTCTGACTGCATGGATCCTATTTGAAGATGGAGCAGTTATAAAAGACAAGGAGACTTAGACACACTAAGTGAACCACATAGGAACAAAATACCATCAGCCATTTATTACCTTGAGCAAAATGTGGATGACACTTTCATAGCCCACTATTTTTGCAGTGCAGCACAAAATTCTGTCAGCCGTGTCTCTCCCTCTCCAACTTGGTTACAGGCTGGGCAGCTGCATGGGTTTGCAGCTTCTGTCCTACGTGGGCTGCTTCAGAGTTTATGCAGAGAGCTCTCTTTGGCTTTTTCATCTGCTCTGGAGTGACAGCTTTTAATACTATCTATGTTGAGGCAGTGGCCTCATGGAGCAGTAGCAGGACTTACAATACTACAGATCCTTTGAGTGAGTATTTTTTGTAGCATTGTAAACTATCCTGAGGGTTTTATCTCTGCAGCACCTGCTTTAACAAACACTTGTCCATGCTGGCATTCCCATGTCAGTCACTGCAGCAGAACCAGTCCATGGTCTGTGGTTTTTCCATAGTTCCTGCAAGGCTGCCAATATAGCTTTTATAACTTGATGGTATGGGATAAAATAAGATGTATCTGAAAATGCATTTTCCATTTAAATGGAAAAATTACATCATCAGTTTCTTAGAACATTAGAGGCAGGCAGACCACTTCAGATATGAGTCTGTCGTAAGATGTATAGTGATAGAACAAAGGTATATCAACATGGATATTTAGGGAATGAGTACTACATGCAGAACAGTTACAAAATTAGCATTTGCAATTCCAGAAATTAGTGGTTTAACTATCTCCTCATTCAAAGATCAGCAGAATTGCACAAACCTGGAAAAATTACCAGACATCTGCTTACATGTTGGTGATTACTATGTTTTGATTCCATTTTTAGAAGTTATGTTGATACCAAAACATGACTCCTTTTTCAAAAGAAGCATTCCAGCTCTCTAAAGCTCTCTAGTCTTTAACATTTTAGAAAAATAAAACTTAAATTATGATTGAATTTGGAAAGTTCTTAATTAAAAAAAAAAAAAAAAAAAAAAAAAAAAAAAAAAAAAAAAAAAAAGATGAGAAAATCTATGTAACCAGCCCATATAGCAGACTCAGATACTTATGGGACTACCAGGTCCCAAATGAAAATTAATCCCATTTGACTGAGAGGTAGTAGTTGCTTATTCCTAATTCAAAGTAAGTGGAAATTTGTTTTTAGCAAGACATGTTCTCAACAACTCAACTCGTGAATGAAAGCTTATGTATCTTTAGGCTATCACAGCAGAATTATGTTATAGTCACATATCTAGTCAAGTAGTAGAGGATGGGAAGTGTACACAGCCTTGGGTGAGCCATAATGCAGTTACATGAGACACTTAGGGACACAGTAGTAGGTAGTACTGTGTTCAGGATGGAGGGTAGCACTAGTAGCCCACCAGCAGCCCAAAGGCCATGGGGAAAGGGGGTGGTAGGTCATGGTGTAGACAGGACAAATGTTTTGACATACCCAGGGCTCTTCAGCCCCTCACAGACAAGGTAAAATGGCTTAGTTAAATCTACCAGAGTATGCAACCTTGACCCAAAAGATGAGCATTAATCCTTCCACAGTCTCTCTGGCTACAGAGCAGCAGCTTCTTAAGACATGCTAACTCCATCACTTGAGATATTATGTCCATATCCTTAATTAATATATTTTTAGCATACATGACCAGTGCTAATGTTTATCCATTTCTTTGATTTTGAAGGAAGAAAATCAAAGGTCCCTCAGTAAATTGCATGGCTATCTGTCTTCAATATTATTCTCTTTCAATAGAACTAAATAGAATTATTTTAGTAGAACTCCAAAGGGAAAAACATTGGATGCAATTGGAGTTTAAGAAACAGCTTACACTTCATGAGATATTATGAAGTTTGTTCACTCCTGCTTGTCGTTTTACAGAACTGTTGTTTGGATTCAACTTGGTGGTCACAGATTGGTTTTGAGTTTGAAATGGAAAAGCAGAAATTGAGTGGGACCTGAGGCTTGATTGAATACATGAGTTTAAAAATTCAAAAACTCCTGCCTTTTGTATTTTATTTTTAATATGAGCAATCAACGCTTATGTCTCAGAATGAATGCTTATACCTTAGAAGACCAAAAGGCTGATGCAAACTATGGTGGCCTGTTTTAACACTGTCAGACTATGAAAAAACACACTGCATACATATTTTATCCCATAATTAAGTGATCTCATATAAAGGATAAGCATAAAGGTTTCATTTTAATCTGTCTGCTCATTGTCATATTTTTTCATCATTTTGGAGGGAAAAAATAACAGTCTGTACTAGACAAAAGTTTGTGGGCTTTTTTGTTTTTCCATTGAAGGAATTCATGTTAATTCTTCTTCTGCACCTGCCTAATGGGGCTGAAGTAATTCAATTGTCATATTGTTGTAGATTATTGCTTTGTGTAATGTATCACCCCTGCTGTTTCACTTGAAAAAAAATTCTATACTCCTCCATTATTCAGCAAGGCCTAATGATTTCAGCATTTGTACATGCTACACTGTTGTTTTGATTTTAATTGACTTCACTTTTTTAATTAAGTGCACTAGTTTGAACAGTGTTGTTTACATGCATGGTTTTGTCTTTATCAGTATTTTCTTCCATTTGTATTCTGTATGGCAATTTATTTAGGTCCATTCTATGGGAGTATATAGATAGGCACTTTGCAAGGTTCATCATCCCATTTCACATATTATATGTATCTAATGGCCTGAAAAAATTGAAAATATTCTAAAAGTATTAGCTTGAAATATACAATGCTTTTATCATTGCTTTTACTTTTAAATATTATGTTCATAACAGAAATTCTCTTAAATGCTAGGATGGGCCTAATTTATCTTTTATGCAAGTTGATTACAAGTTCATTTGAGTTGGCTTTACATTACATCCTAAGGAAAAAGAAAAAATCCCTGTGTTGTTAGAAGAAATTAATGCAAATACCAACTGGGTTTCTGAAACCAGATCAGTGTTGCTGGATTTCCACAACAAGGTAAATTTAACTTTTCAAGGGATAATTTTTCTTCTAAACCTCAAACAAATTCTTGTTAGTTTCTTGGACATTGTTCTTGCATCCTTTCAAAACATCTCAGTTAAATGATTTGTCATAAAAAATATTCTTTAAAAGCCTGGTATTAAACAAAGTTTTCCCACAGAATTCATTCACCTCTTCTTTCTCTCTTGAAAGTATGTTTCATCAGTTATCGCAGAATAGGTTGCTAAAGAAAATGGACTGGAAAGGAAATAATTTCAAATTAAGATTATTTAAACAAAAGTGATAGATATTGCAGAGGTGAGAAATCACTCAACGCAAAATTAAAGGCAAATCAGAATAAAATCATAGAACCGTAGAACAGCCTGGGTTGGAAGAGACCCTAAAGATCATCTAATGCCAACCCCTCTGCCATGGGCAGGAACACCTTTCACTAGACCAGGTTTCTCAGAGCCACGTCCAACCTGGCCTTGAACACTTTCAGGGATGAGGCATCCATAACTTCTCTGAGCAACCTGTGCCAGTGCCTCAGCACCCTCACATTGAGGAAGTTCTTCCTAATACCTGCAGTCTTTCAATTTGAAGTCATGAGTCTGTTGCATTACTTGCACAGGTTTTAAACCCAAGCCTGGCTTAGTCCAGCTGACAGATACCATATTTTAGTGAGGAATTTGTGAAAGGGATGGCATGACTGTTTTGTCATTGAAAATTGTATTGGGCATGCCAGATAGAGGTGCAATCTCTGTACCCTCTTTTCTGCAAAACCCATTGACCAAGTGCAGTCTGTGAATGTAACATGACTACTTTCTCCCTGGAGCTGTTCAGACCTCCTGTCTCATGGTATGTGCCTCAATGCTGTTTGCTGAACTTACTTTCTAGAAATGGCATAGCTGAGAGACAACCCACAAAGTACCTACAAAGTGGCTTGCTAATGATGCAAGAAGACAATTTCTATGAGTCCAGATTGGGCTATACATCACTGACCATAAGAAGAAAAAAAGAGAAAGGAAAAGAGTAAGGAAGAATTTCTTCCTGTGTAAAATAAAAGACAAAGCACACCAGAAATAAAACATAGCAGCCAGTATTTCCAGACAGCTTTCCTCCTCCTTGTTTATGTGCATTCAGCATCATATTTCATACCCAAGATGAGCTTAGTGACTCCAAGTATTTACAAGCCATAATACACTTCTTTACAAATGGCAAGATTAGCAACTTCTCTGCTCTGTACTTGTGCATTCTGTGTCCATGGGATTCTTCTGTTAAAATATTTATGTTTTCAGGCTTTACAGTATAATTTCTATCTTCCTGTGGCATAAAAAAATGTTTTGGTTGGTTTTAATAGTTTCCAAAATCTCAGATTTTCATCTCCTCAGATGAAACCTGGTGTTTCATAAAAAAGGTTAAAATTTATGTGATTAATGACAAAAATTTGATCTCTTGATGCTGCATGATCACAAACATGGAGGCTTTCTGGACATAATTTCAGTTATATCTGAAAAACAGTGTACCTCTTAAAGAGGTTTATCTGTGGCCAATAATTGAAATAAGACAGTGCTGTATTACAGATGCCAATACACAATTTAACACTGCAAGATACTGAGACGCTTATTATGCACTAGAATGACACACAGATAGCAATACCAAAAAAAGTTTAAAAACAAAAAAATCTCAACTGTGAATGGTTGCTATCTGGTATCTGGCCAGTAAAAATCAGCTTTTTCTCAGCAAAGGCACTAATACCTACCTTGGGAATTTAGAGATAAACTTCTGTGTATTTAAAGAAGGCACAGCAAATGGACCTGAACTGGCCTAGAGACTTACAGAAAAATCTCAGGGAATGGTAGTAAGATGATCTGTGAGAGAGTTGGAAGACGAGCGAAGCAGAGACACGCACAGTTCTGCTGAAGGACAAAAAAGAAGAGGAACAATTGGTGTCTACTGAATGTGCAGAGGAGTTCAAGCTGTCTTTGATCCTCTATGCCAGGGTAAGTTAGAAAGTCCTCCAGAGGAATGTAAACTTAAATATTTTTCTCCTCTCTCTTCTCTCAAAGAGTTAAAAGTCTTTGCAGGACCCAGCTTTGCAACCATTGCTGTGTATTTTGCTCCAGGAATGTTTTGAGATGGAGGGGTAAACAGAAAATCTACTGTCATTGTGTAAATGTTAGGAAAATGCTGGGATTTGATGTAGGGCTCCTCCTGGAGCATGTAGCCAGGCGTTGGTGATAGGTTGCATTAATTTTTTTTACCTCATGGCTTAGCAGTTTCCTTGGCCTTAGTAATATGAAAGTGAATTTCAAATATTGGCCTGCGAATCCAGACACCAACCTGACAAGCTTAAATATTCAAATATATTTAAGCAAGTAGTCTGTAACAACAGCAACAGTACTTCAGGCTTTCTCCTTGAAAGGCTGTTCCTGCAACAATGAATCACATCAGGCAAATAAAAATAGCTGTCAATTACTCAAGTTGTTGCACTGATCATCTTGTGTTTCTGAAACACTTCTCATCCCCAATTCAGCAATTTGACAGAGCTATTGCATTTTCATTCTGGTGCCAGGGAATCCTGTGCAGAAGCAGGTGGAGATGTGGGTACAAGGTGAGGTGAGGTCTGCCCCAGCACGCCAGGAGTGCTGTCCCATGTCATTACAGAGCAGGGGGGCACCTTGGCTCAGGTGGGGGCTCTGGTCTCAGGTTCTTGCCAGCAGACACTTGGCTCAGGTCAACTTGAAGAAGTCCCTGCAGGGAGCAGCACAGGCCTCAGAGGTGCTGCAGGAGGAGGTGGGGATCCCAAGTTTCCTGCTATCCCTGACCAAGCAAGAGCCTCTCAGGCATCAGCACTTCCACTCAGTGATCTGGGCTGCTAAAGCTGGGTGTGCTTGGACCCTATGCACATGGTAATATTGAGCCAAAATTTGGGAGATCCAGCTGCCACCTGAACCCACTGAGCAGATGAATCTTGGAGTGTGTCCTTACAGTGCTGTTGTCTCCCTCCCCCTCACCGAGCAGAGCCCCAGCTCCCTACTGACAGGTCTCCCTTCCTACCTAACACAGCAAGGCTGTCCTCACCCCTCCACTGCAAGCCACCCTCAGTTCTGCTATTTTTTTCAGTCTTCCCAACCCTTGAACAAATCCCCATTTTTATCAAAATCTGTATTAAGGTGCATGCTCCCTTCCCTAACCTCCCTGTGCCACCCCTTGGATTGCTGGAGCACTGCAGTTCTCCACCAGCTCTTCATTCACACCCCTATCCTTCTCTTCACCACTGCCATCCTCTCAGGAGTTGGCTGGCATTTTGGATGCTGCCAGTGGGCTTGGGAACAGATGTGCAGGGCCAGGAAGCAAAGAAGAGGGAGGCCCACAGCTCCAAGGCCTCCAGCACCAAGAAGACAAGCCCTTCTGTGTTCAGTCGGAAAATGTCCCTGTGACTTCTGGCTGAAATCTCAATTCAGTGGGCAAGAAGTCTGAATCATGGGTATCTATCCAGATGGACTTGTCAGAAAAGCAGAGCAGCAGCTCAGCGGCAGAGAGTCATAGAAAAATATTAGTAACTGATTAAAAGAAAAAAGAAAAAAGCTACCCCATAAAGATTCATTCTGCTGAACTTGCAGATGGAATTCAGCAAATGCAAATTTTAAAAATTATTTTAGGGTAACTTCAAGCTTAAATTACAGCACAAACTTTACTATGGAACTGCTCTTGATATCTAGATAAACTGTCTGCATCTGTCATATTTTTTTGCATGTTGAGAACTTACTACTGTTTTGTTGTAACCTTCTTGTCTTCCTGGAGCTTTATTATTTAGAATTTATAATGTTTTTATTTCATAAAAAAATATTATACTATTATGTGCTGGACTGAATAATATTTTTAAGCTTCAGCAATTTTCAGTGCTTGCAATTAATTAAATACAACATATTCAAACAGATAAATTCCAAATGGTACTGAATGATCTTTTAATGTTAACTGTGTGTTTTATGGACTTATTTTCCTTGTATGCCCTTTAAATATTTTATTGTGTTCTTTTTTTATTGCTTTTATGTGATTTCAAAACAATAGATTCCTCAGCCCATTGTCTTATAAATTAGCTCAGCATAGTATTGCTAGAAATATTGCAAGTAAATACTGTATCTCTGTTAATATAAATGGATCAGCATTTCATTTATAGTTTACAATTCTAATACCACCCATTAGACTTTTAGACATGGAAAATTTTATTTCAGATCCATTTTTTCATCCATTCAACTAAGGAAATTGTATAAATATTATGCCATGTTCTTCTACAATATGTTTCAACAAATAGGTTACTATTTTTTCAAGGACTCATTCTTAATCTGTTTGGTGTTCCATTTTCATGTGTTTCTGTAAACATTAATACATTTTATTAACTTTTAAAATTTGCCAAATCCTTCATAACTCCTACTGCTTGCTCTTTAATGCCACCAATATGATTTTAAAGCATATTTACCTTATTGACAGTTTATTTCTAATTTTCTTCAAGACTGAATCACACTTTTATGAGAATCTGGTATATAGAGCTTAATTTTCAAGAGGGCCACACAGCAACATTTTAGGGACACGTTCCTGGTCCTTCCTACCAAAGTCAGATTTTCTAGGAACCTCACACCGTATCTAGGCACCTATTCAGCAGGCATGTTCTCCCAAGCACATTGGTGTATTTATACATCAGTCACTTCCCTCATTTATAAAACACTTAGCCAGAATACACTTTATACCATGACAGCATGCATGGCTATCTTATGTGATGAGCTCATTTGGCCGCTTGTTTTGTTGTCTGAGAGCAGAGCTCCATAGTAAATTCTGTAGAACTGTGTAATGCGTGCAGCTAGGCTTACCTCTTATGTTGGTGAGGTCCTCTAGGTCACAGTTGTATGTTTGTTTTCTCCATCCAGTGGGTAATTCGGTTTTTAATAATGTTTTTGACCCCATTTGCAGATTGCGTGCCATAACTAGGAAAGGATGGGCCCTGCAGTAAGTAATTAAGTCTGCAGGAGCACTGCTTATTTTTCATTGCAGCAGATAATCAGAATGCTGTTGCTCAAGTGTAAAATGCAGAAATTAATGATCCTATATAATACAGATTAAAGCTTTCATTTTAAAAACTATCAGTGCAGAAGAACAAAAGTAGGGAGCCCTGCACCCACTTTGGATTTTCAGTGTATGATACCTCTAACATACTTGGAGAAGCTGCCAGAATACAAACCAGAACAGAATTCAATCATGTAATAGCTTTAATAAATGATCAGATCAGAAGTCTTAACTATGCAGCCACCCTTATTGCTACTTAGAAGAAGGTATTGTTGAGTGTAAACATTCTCCAGTAGGTTTTGTAACTTTCAAGTTTTTACGGATTTAATAAAGCAGAAGGATCATTTTCTATGTGAAGAATAAAATTGTGCTTTAGAAAGAACAAGGAGAATATTTCTAAATCCTTAAAAGGCTTGGCTTCAGAGAAAAATAAGATTTTTCTAGAAGAGTAACACATTACTCTGAATCCCACAGAACTTCTTCATGTATGTGCACAGACTTCTAGAAACTAAATGTGATGTTGTCACATTGTAGAAAGTATTCTTGCAGAGTGAAAGCAGATTGGGACCCCATTTTGCCAGATGCTGTTCAAGAAGAAAGGATGGCAATATAGTATAAATAGTAATCTTACAAACAAAGAGATCACACCATAGTTCTATTTGTTCTGGTCTGAGTGCAGATGACATACAAAGGCTTTTAAAGAGGGAGATTGGACAAAAGTATGTAACATACACAAACTACAGATGATAAAGTATTCAGAAACAGGAAAATATTTATTTCTGAAGATTTTTTTTTTAACTGATGAAGAAAAAATAGAAATTTTTAAATGTTTTCTTTACATCAGACATAAAATATTCTCAAATCAATAAATTGCTCATTCAGTATTGTGAAATGCCTGTAATGCCCCCACAATTTAGGGAGGCACCTGATGAAAAAAGGGGTATTTCTTTGATGCCTGTATTATTTAAATACCAGTAGTGATAGACTTTCTCTGGGGATCATATTTTAAAACTCTCACTTCTTGGACTAGGCTTACTGAAACTGGTTTATTCTATAAAGTCATCATCTTTTTATTCCACCAAAAAAAAGGGTGACAGTTCCCCTTTACCAAACATCTTTGGATAGTCCCTGCTCTGATTGTCCTGACCCAAAAGGGATCAGACACAATCCTGCTCTGAGGCAGCACTGCAAGTATGGGCCCAACAGGAGCCCAGCAGGAGCTCCACTGCACTGAATGACCTTTAAATAAGAAATTTCATCCTTCTCCCTGCCTGCATCTCATTTTTGTATGAAACTACTTAGAGAGGAACAAGAGAATGAGAGAACCTTAAATATAAAAATGGTTTGTAAATGACAGCCTATCTTTTGTCATGTAACAATTTCTCAGTCATAATAACAGTACACATCTTTTTCTTTTCCACCAGAATAACTGCATTTGCCTTGCCATTAATAATTGACTACATAATCACTGTGGATTTGAAGAGAGGATGAACCCTACCAAGAAAAGAACCTGACATCTACCGTCATGTACGTTCTTCTCACCAGTAGACCTCATAACTGGCATTTTGTGCTACTTTGCTCTATACACAAAGAAGGAGAAAAACTTGAAGAATCAAGAAGGTAATTTTCACACACTCCCTATATGATTAACATGTACTGTGGCTGGTTGTTTCTGCTAGAGCTTGAGCAACCTCCGTACCTCTGAGAACCTACAAATCTCTAACAACAAACTCTGTTGCAGATGATCAGATGAGTAGTGCTCAGACAGAGACTAAATCTGGAAGCAAGGCAGATGCATATACTTCTATACCTTTTTTTAACTTTAACCTTCATCTTCCTGATTGACTGATGATCATTTTGTTTTATACAATTAACTGGTGAGAAAACTAACATAAAGTGATTTCTCATAAGGACTCTCTCCTTGTCCCCATGCGCTGCTCATTCTGTCACACTGATTTTCTATCTGAAATTCATTGTGTCTGAAATTCACCATTTCAGTACAATGCTGAACTTCAGTAGGAAGCCATTGTAACACATCTCGAATAGTGTTTCTTGCACACAATGACCCTATCTATACATACTCTGCCTGACTTGGGATAAGAACAGACATCTCTTCCACAATTCCTGTATCCATTTTGCTAGTCCTGAAAGGTCAAGGTATTGGTCTTGGCTTATATATCGAAATGCTGAGAATTTCATTATATGGTCTATCGTGAGCTCATGATTTTGCCATGGTGAACTTGGTAGCAAAAGAGCACCAATGACATACTCTTCAATTTTCACTTTAGCAGAAACACTACAGCAGACTTTGCTTTGTGCAGCATGATCGATTCAAGGGATTTGCGTGCAGGGTTCGGTAGGTCAAATTCAATTGCTGAAATTCCAGAGTGCTGAGATGCCCGAAAAACTGCAAACCACATTTGAACGGTATTAATGTACTCACCCTGAACATCAGGCAATCAAAAATGTATGACTACTGGAAACACATTTTGAAATTACTATTTCTATAAGGGAAACAGTGAAAAGGCAAAGAGGAGTTATAAACCAAACATTTGATACAAACGGTACTAAGCCAAATTCAGTTCTAGGTGAAATCCATTGTGTTACCAAAAAGGTTGTTTGTATGATATTTTAAATCAAAATTAGAAGGCAAAAACAACGTACAGAATAACACAGACTGTCCTGCAATATCTGCAGCTCTCTGACACAGACTGTCATATATGAAAGTTCAGTCCTAAGCAAAATCTGCTATCACCTGCCTCAGACATCATCTAGCTTTACTTACTCTAAGAGTAGACCCACATTATCTCAAGAATCTAGATTATCTGGAAGATCCCTTCCTAACTAAACCATGGAAACTTCACAGCCACAGGGAAGGCACCATCCAGAATGCAGCAGAACCAGAATGACTGAGCTTTCCCAGCATATCATATACCTGGATATGGGATAGGAACTTCTTGGGTGATGATCAAGGTGAAGGAGATCAGCAGCTTAAAAGAGAAAGTAGATATCTGTGAAGAAGGAGAGGAAGGAATATAGGGAGGAACTGAGACTCTCATAACCCAAGGAAATGGGCAAGGGAGATGAAGAGTGGGTTTGAGAAAGGAGGGGACAAAAGAAGAGATCCCCACCCATATTCCTGTGAACCATCACAAGTACCTTTAATCTCACTGATTCTTTCACCAGTAGCTGCCTACACTACCCAGCACTTTGCCTCCAAATCTGTCACTGCCTCTTGCACTGAGAATCTTCTTTGGCACCACAGGGACCCTAATTTTACCCGTAGTAATGAGAAGCGTAGAAGAAGCTCTACTTGTAGGGAAAACTCCTTAAATTCCAAAGGCAGGCAGCTGTAGTTTTAAAACCCTGAGGAAATTTCAGGGGACTTTTTGTAGCATTAGCTACCAGCTTTCATAGAAACTGCTGAGATCTTCCAGTTTGGACACTCTCACGTCTGTGGTGTTTGGACCCATTTGCAGCTGTTCCCAGAGGAATTTAAGCCTTAAGAGTCTCAGAAGCATCCAGACGCTGCTCTGGTTTGGAGACACTCAGTACAATTCTGGGCAAGGAGGCAATTCAGTAAAACCTTCTTGGGAAATGAACTTCCAGTTTCACAGTCTCTCCTGAATTGAGCACTGACCCCATTGACCTCTTTATGGTTTAAGCCTGCCCCTTCCCCAGGCTGGAGGGAAGGCCTTTGGGACTCAATCCTGACCCTGTGCAGCATCTGACAGTGTGCCTGGGCATAAAACCACAATTCTGCACAGTGTTTTTAATACTTTCTGCAGACCAAACTCCCCTCAGCTTTGCTCATCCATCCCTAGTGGTGTACCACAGGTGTTTTTGTTTTCAGGAAGGCAGGTCGCTCTCTGCTTCATTTCCCCTCAAGGTGAATAGTATAGGTACCACTCTTTGAAAGCATCTGAAACTTAATCTGTGACAGGATTCCCACCATCAGCCCCCTCAGGTGGCTCATATCTGTAGCTGAGAGATTGTCTGTTTCCTTATCATTCCAGTACAGCCCTGCCTTGGAAAACCAGCTTGCTCTGGGTGGAAACCATTTGCTTGTCCATCCACTTAAGAACGATTAACAGCCCTCTGTGGTTACTCCTGGGTTAGGGTTAATTCAAGAGGATGCAGGGAAACTTCAAAAAAACAGAGCTTGCAGACAGAGACCTAAATCACACAGAGCCCAGGCAGAAATCTTAAACTGCAGACAGCACCTCCAAACCTTCATCAGCCAAACCTGCAGTGGAAAGAAGGAAGGGATGAGGAGCTTGTGTGCCTGCTCAGCCACCTGCTGAAGACCCTGCAAGCTGGAAGTTCCAGAGCCAGAGACACAGACAGTGGGGGCTCTTGTCTGTGGGGCAGACTAGAAGGAAATCCTTGGAGTTTCATTATTAGATATCATATTAGATGTCATTAGGTTCCATGCATTTGTTTTCCTGTTCAACTAATATACATTATTTTTCTGGTGCTGAGAATCTCAGTGTAAGGATCTGGCTGCCAGTGTTCCATCAAAAAGGTAGCCCTTTCTTTCATTTTGTTTCAGCAATAGTTGGGCTCCCACTAAGCACAGTGTGCTCACTCCTCTGTCTGCAGATAGCTCCACACATGCTTGATCCTTTATTTAAAAGATGGATTTATCTGTGTATGTGTCTGTGTGTCTGTGTGTATGTGTGTATGAGAGAGAGAGTTGAAGAAAATGCCAGAACATCTTTATTATTCTTCTTTTCCTTTCTTATCTTTTAGTGCTCTAAAAGGAAATCCAAAATAATTTACTTGTGCTTATTTCTCACCATTTCTTCATTGACAATATTGTAATTCTCATTAGACCCATGAATAGGAGGTTATATGATTCTATATTTTAATATAGACAGAAGCTGGCAAATTAGTCTCAATTTTAGTTGGAAACAGAGGGTTTCAGTTGTTTTTTTCTTAGCAATCTGTTTTATTTTTTAAAACCTCATCATATTTTTGTTAGAGGGGGAAAAAAGTAAACACCAGTTTTCAGCTAAAAGGTGTGGATATCATTTGCAAAACTGAAAAGGGAAGCCAGTTCACTGAGCTCACCACCATGCATAGTCATTCATAAAGTGACCACTTAAAAAGTCACACATAAAGTGACCCTCAGTGTTTTGCTTCAGTAAATTTTCACATCAGCAGTCACATCATATATGAAAGTCATTTACAAGGCAGAAAACATTGTCCATGCACTGACTAAAATTCAGCACCTTTCACAAACATTGTAGGTTGTTTGAAGTTGTTCCAATTTCCATTATCTTGTATAGTCACAGCATTTAGAAACAGGAAAGACTGGAGTAAAATGCAAAGGAAGTTAAAATGTCAGAGGTCCCCAAAATAAAAGCAGAGCAAAACAAATACCAAACAAAAAATTCAGTAAGCTTTCCGCACAATTACAAACCAGGTTTCATCAGGCATTTTTTGTAGCCAAAGCTTCTCTTATCAATGTGGGGGATTTTTGTTTTTATTTTTCACTGAGCTGTACACCAATCCTAATTCTGACAAAGCATATTGTGCATATGTGCCAGTGAAAGGTCCTGTGCATGTTAAATTTATTTCAGGCAGTTTCATCATTCCATTAGAGCAAAGACTGAATTTTTAAATTGTCAGAAAGATGCCAGTTTTGGGCGTTCTTAGGATAAGCCAATCTATTCAATTCGGACAAAACCCACCAGTACATAATAGTCTTTACAAGCTCATAAACCACCATACCACCCAAGATGTTAACAAGCTGGCATGTTTTGAGCATCAAAGATAGAGAGGAAACTGTGTTTACATGTTTGGCACAAAAACTAATGAGGAAAGTCAATTGGCCCTTTGTCTTGAGGGTCTGAAGAGCTGCACTCTAATGTTTGGTTTCTTGGTTGGCACTTGTTCAAGTAATCACTCGTGGCCTGACAAAGCAGCACTTGTGTTTTATTAGTGGCCATGCTGAACTCTCCTGCCTGGGCTGTGTTGTCTCTCAATAGAGCACTGCACCAGAGGGCACACTTATTTGAAAACACTAAATCAGAGCATGATGATCTTTGCCCGACAAATACAACCAAGAGAGCAGAAAAAAATGTTGACAACAGCTCTCCTTTTGTTAGAGAAAGTGAAGAAACAACAACTGGCGTGTGTGCATGTGCATGCATGTAGGAACAGTCCTGAAACACCAGTGACAAAACCAGCAAAACTTTGTTCTCATGATGAGATGCTCAGAGCCAACTGCATTCACTCCTTGATTGAGAACAGGACATCAGCAAGGCTAAAATTCATGTTGTTCACAGCTGGGAGAGCAGACATTGTTAATGTGTCAGGTTAGTCTGGCACAGCCAACAAAGCTACAGGTTCAGGAAGTAGTATAGTGCAAACAATTTGAAAGTCATTGTTTCATCTACTTAAAACAGGTAAAAGGCAAATCCTGGAGGGTCAGACTTCTTTACCTGATGAAACTCAAACCTTCAGCTTTCAAACACTTTAAAAAGCACAAATTTGTCCGTGAAATTAGGATGAGATTCATGATTTGGGAAATTCGACTTTCCTGGTGAAACTGTTGGTACTCCTTGCCAGAAAGATGATGAGAAAAAACTTGCAAGCTCTGACTCACAGCAGCAGTTCCACTGACTGTGAGATAATCGCACAGAGAAAAATTAGCTGTTCCACTTATGATGTCTGTATGTAGGAATTTTCACCAGTCTGGGGGTGGGGTAAAAAAAGCCCAGAGGGATACAAAAATGAAAAACAATTACTAAATTGAAGATCCTTTATCTTGGGCTATTTTGTTTAAACTATTTTTGCATGTCACTTAGAATCTCCTATGTAGGATATATAGAACATATGCAAGTATTGCAACAAAGTTTTACATGCCACCTCCGCTTAGCTTCACTAATTTGACCACATGTTGACTTTCAATGCAGCTACCTATAGATATGTTAAATGTACGCTTAATAGCATCTAGTTTTGTAGCTCTAATCTCAGACATTTTCTAAAGTTGTGAGGAGGTGACAAAAACAGCAGGTGCGTTCTGTTTAAAATATATTTTTAAAGAACAAGAAAAAATCTTACTAGTTTTTGTCTCAGTGATAATTGAGTCTGAAATGAAATAAATGTAATTAAAATCATATATATGAGGAACTATTTTTGTTTATACATTTCAGCATTTGGAATGTAATTTTAAAATTTTCCTGTATTAATTCCATGATTATTTAAAATCATATTACAATTTAAATTATATAAGTTGGAAAAAAGGTAAGTAAAATACTGAAAAAAGTTGTATCAGGTAAAAAACCAAAAAACAAAACAAAAACCAAAACCAAAAAAACCCGACCAACAAAACAAAACAAAACAAAACAAAACAAACAAAACAAACTCCAAAGCCAAAATAAAATTAAAACCAATCAAGAATGTGGTATCTGAGTTTTTGTCATGGTATAAAGATGCAATGGTTATCCGATGGATTAAAACTGCCCAGGTAGGCAAGAGGATCAAAATATCGCTCACTGCATCCTTTATAAAAAAAGTCTGACATCTCAAACAAGCTGAATATTATACACATTACAACTGAACGGTCTCTAAACTTGTCCTGCCACCAAAATCATTAACTGATCTGTGACATACTGTAACAGTTCTGGAATCATACCAGAAGACAAAATTGTGTTTGCAGTAGCTGTTTCTGAAGAGTGTGTTTTTCTTAATTTTTATGTAAGATTTGGGGCACACTTTTTGGCTTTCAAATAAACTTTAGTTAATAAATATAATTTCCAGCTCAAGTTGATCATAAAATTGCAGCAGGCCATATGTGGCATATAATACTGTATTGCTTGTCTGATAAAACTCGAGTGCAGTGGGTACAGTAAAGCATTTCTGCATTCAGTTAGGTCTTGGCATCTCCTTATCTGTCCAGAGACTAAACTCTGCCTCGGGAGAATACCTTGTAGGATTATTTCAGGGCACTGCAAAGGATATGCTACTTTGACACAAAATGTATATTGCTACTGTAGTCTTAAGGCTCCTTGGTACACTGCTCCAACACAATCCTCCAGGAGATAACTCACAATGAGTGCTTATTTGCACTTTTTAACCTGTCCCCTGCTGAATACTTAGAGGTTCAGGACTAAAATCCAGTTTTAGGAGGAACTAGTATCTGACCAGTGTAGATGCAAATAAAGAACTAAGTAAAATATACCCCTGGCTGTATATCCCCTTAAAATGCTGAAATGATAGAACTTTGGTATTTGACTCTGTTTTGGAGAACGAAATAGACATTATTTCTCTCTTCTATAGCAAAGTTTTTTCTGTCACACAGGTCAGGAATCAAGCAATCCCCTTAAGAGTAGTGTGGGAACTGAATGAGTAAATGCAACATATAGCTAACACTGAACCTTTTGAAAAACAGTGTCTATTAATTCAGACCTGCCAATACTTAAGTTTACCTAGGGGATCAGCAGTTTCTATATTCTGGTTTTGTTTTCTCCTCTAAAATCTACCATTTCTTTTAGTAACTACAACATATCTTTTTAAATATTTCACAAGCCTTTCCTTGTCCTAAGAGAAACAGCATAGTACTCCCCATTGGTTTAGGGATTACTATTAACTGCTGCATTGTAGTGGGGTGAATTATACTTTAAACACAAATAAGACATGTAGCAGATAGAACAGCATAAAGAAATTTTCATTACTTCCTACAGATTTAGATCCAAGTGGTAATCAATTTCTTAAATTTCTACACTATTTGTCCCCACTATTTCTGTGTGTTGGATGATTTAAAACTTATTACAGTGATTTTTGATAACTATGTATTATGGATACTGTTCGCTGGTTTACAAAAGACTAATGCCTAGATGCATTTATTTTATAAATAGGAATTATACATTGATTATTGTTTCATTCTAATGATTGTAGTCAGAATTAAGTCATGCATGTAGGGGTTCTACTGGGAAAGCTGCAGACTAGAGCAATCAAAGAAGATAAGAAAAATTAAATACTTTAACCCCGGTATTATCTATCCTCTACGAAAGAAATTGATTTCTTATTTCCCTACTGTTTAATTTTTTCCTAAATATTTCCAGGGAAAACACTGTGTTTCTATTTTTTCATTGAAAACTGAATTGCCTATTTTGAACTGACGTATTTATAACCTCCTAACCTAGTATGAGCACTAACATATAGAAGTTATTTGCCTTGTGAATTAAACTTTTACAAAATATGTATCTTTGAGAGCTAGTTTTTGTGGTGTTTGTTTAATTCTGTTATAAGACCAATTCAATAAAGGCAATATCCTCAGTACTTACACCTTTCTTGTTAGCATTTCTTGCTAGTACAAAACCTGAGTTTCTTACCTATAAAAGAAGGAAAACAGAATCACCCCATTTCAATATGAAGCTTGGAACTGAAAGTAGCACTTTACAATACAAGTTATTTCCTGGAAGTTAAAGTTATGACACGCTAAAATGAGCAAAGAAGTGATATCACACTATCACAGTGTGACAGATACTATAAAGAACATGATTCTAAAGCATAGCCAGCAGAATTATGAAGAATAGGAAATATTTTTGGGACTAGCCATTTTTACCCTAAGCCTTCATGGAGCTGAAAGTCACAGAAATTTCAATGCTAGAAAAGTAACTGTGAAAAATATTTTATCTGTGTGTTTACACCAATGGAAAGATAGATTCACTGTGACAATAGAATTGTAACAATACAATTCTTTCCTTAGACTTTCTTTGTTAGAAATATCTCTGTGCAGAAGAACAGATAAAGTTATTACTGGTATGTTTCTTAATAATGAGTCTTCTGCAACATGGCCCTATCCACTATTATAAGTATGAATGCTTCTATGGATATATTTGTTCTTGGACACAGTTGGCAATGTGGTGACTGAATTAAATGAAAATAGGAATAAAATATTGCTATATCATTTGAAAATCAATGACACTTACATGATACAGCAGTACAAATCTCTGGACCTGACAAAATTAAGATATTGATGAAAATACCTTCAAAATGAAACATTATCCAAGTTATTCAACTTCTACAATACACTGTTTAATCTTTTATTTTTCAGCAATTTTCTATAAGACTTTGAAAAATCTCTTTACACTTCTGAAGTTACATGTTTTCAAAAGAATAAAGTAGCAGAATGCTGCTTTTCATCTACCCTAACTCAGACAAAGCTCTCATTTTCTTCATTGAGAACTTGCCGTTAAACTAAATATCTAAACTAACATGCTGGTTTAGTAACTGTGTAGGCTACTAAATCCAAACACAGGTGCCTAACAATGACTTGATTGATTTCAGACTGCAACTGTCCAGAAATTCTACTGATAAAATGGAAAACAGAAGTCTGAATCTGCAGATGTTTATGTTTCAAGATAATTTCCAGTCCTAATTTCAAATGCTTCCATTGTTTTGAACAATTTTTGTGTGAAACTTTCCTTATCTTTTTTTATTAGCTAACCATTTTTTATTGGCCCTTAGCTTTCAGCTTTGCAACTCAACACATACCCTTTACCTTGGCAAATTATTTTTCCAGTGGCCACATAATGAACTGTCCCATTTTTAATGCCAGGGTAGCAACACTAATTCATCCAAATAAATTACAGTTAACCATACACAACCGGTGGAGACATGGGAGACAGACTTACTGAAGTACATATTTAAAACAGTCTTTTTTATCCATATGGCACAGTCAATGTTTTTCAACTGAACCAAACTCAGAACATGGCTTATCTACTTTATTCTGCCTTTAATTTTGTAACAGTGTGTGTACTCGTGGCAAATGAGAGGTATGCATGCATTCAGAAAAATAGACATTTGCCAGAAAGACCTGGAAGAGTTGCTTCAGTTTCCTCTTTCTTGCAAAAGGTAATGGACTATATCCACTCTGTCCCTGAACAGATCTGGCAATGAGGTCTTGGAAATAATAGAGTGAAAACCCTCTGGCCAAGATGCTTTTGCAGAATTGCGAGGATGGGCACACGCTGACAGAGGCACTTTGCTTCCACCAGCAGCTGCTTGGCCTTCCTACTCCTTCATCTTAATCACCCTGCCCATAGAGCTCCTCTCAATGCAAATCCCGGTGCTATAGAGCAGTATGACATGGGCAGCTGAGGTCTTTCTTCCTCGCCAAAAGAAAGAAGTCTGTTTGTGGAGGGTCCCCTCCACGCTTGGATGAATGGATAAGCATCGTCCCTGCATACATACTGCCCTTGCTGAATGAACATCATAATTTTCTTGGTCTAAGAAACTAGGTACCTGAAACCACAGCAGTTGCTTGGTCTGTCTGAATTAAGGCTTATTATTGCATAACATATGACTCTTGTGTTGAAGGATTTCAGTCTAAAATATAAGCAAATCAGACACAAGCACAGTACTGTGGGTATTACACAAAGCTTTAATTTTTGCACTCCCAGAGGTCCTGTATACTTTGAGAATAGGCCCAGTGGACAAAATCTCTAAGCCAGGTTTCTGAATAGAAAATCCACTTCCTGCAAGTTCGATTAAGCTAGCTAATTTTCAGTCAAACACACTAATTTCCAGACAGGTTCTTCTGATGTTTTCCCTCTGTTTGCAATTTGCATCGTTAAATAGCTTGGTGTTTCAAAGCAGCCGCTGTAGTAAGGTCACAAGGTTTTATGTTAAATAGCAACATCCTCAGCTTTTTAAAGAAGAAACAGAGAGCAGCTGATCTGATGGTGCATAATTTTCTTTCTTTCCCTTTTTCTCTTTGGGGTGAGAAAAAGGAAGGATTGGAGCATCTTATGGATCACAGACATTTTGCTCTGGAAGAAAGAGTAGATCTATAGGTCTTTGTGCTCTCGAAAGCAACACAAAATCACAGGTGTCCTTGCTTATCAAGAAATCCCCTTCTTTTCTAATGGTTTGTCTTTCTCTCCCTGAGAACAGCGGGTCATCTTTTGGGCATGGATATCTCATTTTAAGGGGTACAAAATTAAGTATTAAAAGGAAAATTTTAAATAAAGGTATGCATGAATTTGAAGATTAAATAAAAAAAATGCTTGGCAACATTCAGTATGCCAGAAAGCCAGGCTGTGCTGACCCATCCAGAGTAAACAGTTATAGTAAACGAGTGTTCCTCAATTAATTCTGCATGTGCTCTGTTTCCATATCTGAGAAACAGTGGTAACAACACAGCAAATAAAGTGTGACACAAAGACACCTTCATTCAGTCTTTCTCCCAGTAAAATTGTTTCACCCACCCCCACCCACCCCCTTTTTTATGGTCACACAAAGTGAATTTGTGTGCTACAGCTACCCTGAAGCAGTTTTTCATGCCTCAGGAGACTGGCTGGTCACTGGGATTGAAAAAGCCTGAATCTCATAGCTCCAAGCAGTTTTGACAGTTGCTGAAGACATGTATCAGTAAATACTCTAAACTGAACTTAGCACAGTATCAAAGGCTCCTGAGCCGAGCGGCCCTGACAAAGCTATTCTCAGCCCATCAGGGCTCTGGGACATGCAGCCTCACGCTGGAAATGCTGCTGCTGAATTGCTCTGCGGCTCTGCATCCACCAGATTTAAAATCATTTTACATGTGTTTTTATCTCATAAATGTAGACACATATACATTTGAGAGGGGTGCAGCAAGAAACACTGAATATAGTTAAAATCATCACTGAAAGCAATGGCTTTTGTATAATTACATGTATTCATACATGTAGGTATAAATGTACAGATGAGTGAATATGGGATGTATATCTTGACAAGCAAAACAAAGAGTAAATGCAGTTCTGCCTATATCTCACATTACAACTCTGAGTGATATATCTAAAAGCCTCATGTAATCATAAGGTTGTCAGTTTTAAAATGCTGATACATAGAAAAATGACAAGGCACTCCTGCAGACAGGGAAAACACGCTTTGCCACATACACAGAGGAAGATACAGATGTTCTGACCTATGTGGAAAAAAAATAAACAAAATATAAATCTCCATTTTGAAGCAAATATAATGGTAATTTTATCACTGAGGCCTCTTTGGGGAAAAAATATAGTATTTGATGCATTGCACTTTCGCTTTACTTGTGAGTCAACCATTGCAATTAAGACAAGAGAGTTGGAAAATTTAATTCAGTTTAATTCATTATACATTTTTCCCCTTCCAGAGAGCCATGTGATGTAATAGAAGATAAGAAACCATGTCTTGTCATTCAATATTTATTAAGCAAACTAAAATAGCCTGTTTTGTAGAAAACAAATTTCATTTTGCCTGTCACACTACAACCTAGTGCCAGTCTGATCTGTTGTATAGCCTCACTGAACCCAGTGACTTTGAAGTATATTGTGTATACAAATGTCTTGCTGTAAGCAGTCCTGTACTATCAGCATGTGTGGAGACCAGCATGAACTTGCCATTCAGAGAAATACAGGGCTATGAGGAAGAGGAGAGAATTCTACTATTTTTTCTTCCTTATTTAGGTGCTGCAGAAGAATATGAAAGTAGTTCAACGAGGCAAATGATACAAGAACAGTTCTTTTGAGTATGTTCTGATGTGTGCAAACATGACATATTTAATTAGTATTACATTCTATCTTTTATAAGAAATCCAAGATTCAAGATAGGATAATTATCTTTTAACAACATACAGCTGCTAGACTTCTCAGGAATATGGTACCCAACATTGGTTCTTAGATCCCGTCACAAATAACCACTTTCACAGCAGAACATTTATAAATGTCACGTCATGGAAGAGAAAAGCAACTGTAGAAAAAGGGAAACATTTTCGTTCTTATAGATAAAGCAAGGCCTCAGAACCTCACACCTATGCAGCAGGCAAATGTGATTAAAGGCAGAGCAAGCAAGCAAAAACCTTGCATTAAATAGATCATGAATTTCCTTGTGGGTCTGTAACAGATGTGTTACTAAGGATGCTTTGTTTATCCAGTTGCAAGTCTGTCGAAGAGAATCATTCCAGTGATGCTGCTTATCACGCTTTTAATTCTGCTCAGGCAAAACTGTTAGCTTTGAAAAAGCAATTTTTTTTTGGCCCTACTATATCTGGCTGCACAGAATTTTCAAAGCACCACAATGTTGTAAAAAATGCCCTTTTAATCAGATTACCCTTGGCGAACGTCCCAAACTCAGGCTGAAGTGCAGTGCTTGTGGTTTCTCAACAGCTTACACTAAGCCTGCACCATGGAAATAATCTACTTTTAAAACCCAGGAAACAAATCGACTGCACTAAGGACATAAGTCGCTGTCATTAGGGAGTGATTAAGCTAAACATTTTTATACACTCTGGTAGCCCAGTTTCATATTGTGTACCTCTGCATAGAGAGAAAAAATGGTACCCCAAATGACTGCTTGTTTGCTTCAGTCACCCCAAAAAGATATGGTCTTACACAAATTAAACTTTATTTTCCCCTAATAATCACAAGAGAAAAAAAGAGAGGGAAAAAGAGAGAGATTTGCTTTTAGTGAATTAGAAAATACAGTAAAATCAGCTTTACAAGCAATAATTCAACTGAGGATCATGCGTTTGATTAAAGACTGTACACGATATTTTTTGACACACATTAGCCTCTCCTAAAAATCCTGTCACCTTATATTAAATTACCGTTACTTGTTTTATGCAAACATATTTCCTTTAATACATAATTTATATTGAAAATTCTGTGTGTTTTTGAAGAGATAGATACCATTTTTACAATTTTCCATTATAATGCCAGGTCTTCAGCTTTCTGTGATGTTGCATTTTTCATACTGGGAAAATAAAACATTGAGATGTTTGAACAGAAATTACTGCACCCCCCCCAATTTTCCTTTAACAAAACTGTAAAAAAAGGATGCAGATCTGACTCTAATAAAATTATTTGATGTCTGAGACAACCTTGCTATTTTGGTACCTGCAGATCCTAAAGAAGACAGGATCTAGATGTCAGTTCCTGGTGCATGAGGAGCAGAAGGTGTGTTTGCAGGAGGGAGGGAGGATTGGTTTTGTTTTGTGCATAAGTCTGAGCTCAGGTTTGACATAGATGGCGTGTTCAACTGGTCTAAGGTACAAATCTGGTCCGTTCTTGTTCTCTATTTTGGACATTCTGTTGATAGTTCATTTCTAATTTATGAAACACGTCATTAATCCTCAATCTGTCAGACTCTTTTTGACAATAATTCAGTCTGACAGTTGAAGGATTAATATTTATTAAACATCCCGTACTTTAGAAGTCAAAGAAATGCTCAATTCATTTCCGCGGCAAAATCTTCAAACTCATAGCAAGCACTAGCCTCAATCCCTTCGTGCACCCTAAAAGCCAAATAAACATAAAAGGAAACACAATAGGAATAGCAGATGACCAAGAAAAGCATAAGAGAAACAAACCAAAAAGAAAAAAAATAATTACAAGTAATCCTTCAAAAGACGTGGTAGTGGATTCATTTAAGGTATTCCTCCCTCTGCCCAAGCATATGCTTTCTTGCTGTTCCTTCCCCTTCCAGCCCTCCCCCTCCCTTCCCCACTCATAAATAATTCATAACCTGATAAATATGCAATTTCAAAAAAGTGCAGACACGGCAGCACTGCATTAAAAAAAAAAAAAGGCTTGTGCTTTTCACACAGAAGACCTGAGCTGCACTTAACGGATGACAGATTTTCCAGTATTCAAAAGCTGTATTATATATATGATAGGAGTGAGACAATATTTCTGGTCTGATTCCCTGCTAGACATGTTGTGAATTGTATGTGGAAAGCTGTAACATAAAACAAATGGTGTTGTTGGTTTGGTTTGAGTTGGTTTCTTCTTTTTCTTTTCTTTCTTTTTTGAAAGACAATATAAAGTGAAAAGCAACAATGTTCCCACCATTTAAAGTTTGACTCAATGTATGTTTTCAGGTCATTACAAAATTAGGGAGTGAGTACTGCTGGAGAAGGAGAGCAGCCACATGTTTTTTCATGTAGCCAGTGCAGAATTTGCAGGTAGCGCACGTGCTGTACGTAATTCTCCAGTGATCCCACTGGGAAGGTCTCCCTCCTCCCAGAGTCCCCCTAAGCAGTGGCCACTTATGGGCCATCGTGTGAATGCTCTTCAGGGGCCAATTTCCCAGGCTCAGCAGCAAAGTGCTGTGCCTGCTGCTTGTACGCAGGTAAAGCCCACCCTAAGTAAGATGCAGGATGAGAAGCGGAGTACCTCCATTTTGTGGGCTAATTGCTTCATTACCACGCTGAAACAAAATGGAGGAAAGACTTTTTTTTTTTTTTTTTTTTTTTTTGGAAAGACCTTTTTTTTTTTTGCAAAAGCAGTTCTGGGCTGACGTGACAGAAGAGACAAAGCATTGGGAGAAAAATGGTGCTTAAAGAGCATCAGTCATAAGATCACTAATAAGAAATGGAATTTGAGAAATATAGATAATGTGTACACATTCCTACAGCTAATAGATGCACAGGACTCACGTACAGTTGATCTTTGGGTTTAGCAACAGTTAGAACATAAAAATGATTTCAACCCGTGAAGTGTAACCTTTTGGATGAACATTTAAATTGGAAACACCATGGGTAAGAAATAGACCTCAGCATTTAATTTGGACTGGCTAGTTGGAAGCCTGTATTTACTGTACAATAATTTCAAATTTAATTAAATAACACTGCTGATGCCAGTCACATCAGCACTGTAAAGATGATTAATTGCATGCTTAAATGAGATATAAACTGCCTTAAAAGTAACATCAATGCAGAGTTCTGCAAGCAGACACCACATGATAGATTTAAATGCACAAGCCTATCTGCATCCCTTAGAAGCACGCCATGGTTAAAAAGAGAGGCCCTACATCTGCATGTAGCAACTGTACCAAAACCAGAGCCTTTTACGAGTTCCTATTTTTCAAGGCAAGTCTGATCTATTTTTCCCCCCTCTTGACGCAATTTTTTTATTTTGCAGGAGAGTATTCGCATGATTTGCATTGTCATCTCATGGGCTGGCTATCGATAGGCAAACAGGAGCTGAGGCACTGTAACACGGGGCCACGCTGTCACAACAAGGCAGCTGGACGGTTATATATTCCACTTCGTTTCCATTGTATTTCAATCCACAGAAGCAGCAGGACAAAGGGCCTGACAGAGTTAACCATGGATTGTCACCTTGATTTGTCCAGTCTAGCAGATATGCAGAAATGAATGATACTCTACTTATAAACAAAACACAGAAACATATAAGTTTGCAAACAGTATTTTCCAGACTGAACTATCTGTTAAAAAAAAAAAAAAATCGAGTATCCTTGTGGGATCCTCCATGGGGGAAATAAAAGCAGGAAGAATCATCAGATTAGCACACAGAAAAATTCTTCCCTTGTAACACTGGCTATTGAAAACAGCAGAAGCAAGATCTCTGACTAAGGGCTGGGTTCTTTTTAACTAATCTGCATTATGTTGGTTTATTTATCGGGAATGCTGTGACGGTGCTTCAAAATGGAAGTTTCTATCATAAATGTAAACACTTCAGGGCAGGGATAATTCCCCGTGTATGATAAACTTGTTTGTGGGACTACACCCTTAACATTGTATAGGAAGGTGCAGTTATATATATGTGGAATACAGTAAATAAAGTATTTCCAGAAAAGGTACCAAATTAAAAACTTATTTTTTTAAAGAGTAAAAACAGTGAATGCCGCTGAATTTCTACTCTTAATATAGCTCTGAATTAAATATAAAGGATGTCCTATTTAACAATTACTACTTAGAGAGTAAGAAAAGTAGGCGATTGCTGAGGAAATTCACTGATGAAGTGACAGTTATAATTAAAATCCATGACTGCTTTTTTAAATTTGAACAGCCTCAAATTTTAGCAAAATCACATATAAAAGAAACAAAAAAATCCAACTTAAAAAAATTAAAGGAATGAGTTGTCTTTTGCCCTCTCTGTGAGTATATAAAAATTCTGGCTTATGCTTCTGATCAGCAAAGCAAATTGAACTGAAAGGAATTGAAAAGGAAATGACTCAACAGAGCAAAGGTCAGTTCTGAAACACCTTAATTTTTTATAGAAGATGAAAACAACCAGCAAGAAACCTCGTT